>NC_085002.1:27968291-28033291 GCF_963854185.1 Sardina pilchardus | reverse complement strand
ATTAAACATGAATCTGTGCTACGGTACATGTGCTCTTTTTGATCAACTCACTTCATGCTCCTGGAGAGGAGAGCTTTAACAAGCAATTTAAAAGAAAAAAGAATAATCTATTGCTCCTACCTCATATTTCTGTCGTGTGTGCTTGTACTGAAGCTCAAAGCTCTCAGACTCCAGTTGGTGCATCCACTGCCACAGCTCTTTGGCCTTCTCTCTGTGATTCAATAGCACATGCAGGTCACTGCGGAGCTCCTAAAAGCTAATCATGCTAGCAGGGGACACTAGTGAAGCCAATCACTGTAGCTATTTAGTCTGCAGTTGTATGGAGAAAAGTGAATGAACCCATTTAATGTTTATTTTCAAGGAAGTTATAGCATAGTTAGAGTTATAGTTATGGACTTTATGTTATGCATGTGTGATGTTCAGTACTGTTATCATGTTCAATCAAATTACTGTACTTCATGGGAAATCTTGAACAAATACAAACAAATATCACAAATATCTATTTAGATCAGTGGTTGTCACAATGAGTTTTCACAATGAGTACCACCTCAGAAAGCAATTGACTCTCCCAGCACCACTATTATGACTGGCATTGAAATACAGCAGCGTAAGCCAATTTAAATATATTTTACAATGCACATACTGTTTTGCATTGTTTTGTTTTGTTTTCCAAGAAAGATACAAAATAGTTTAAATGTAAAGATTTTTCATTATATATACAGTATGTTTATATAATTTGAAGTGATTATTTTGTCTTCATGAAATAAAGCATCTTGGAGACTCCCCGAGTACCACAACAGAGAGTCCGCTTACCTCCAGTGGTACCCGTACTACAGTTTGAGAACAACTGATAAAGATCATCTCACATAACCGCAACAGAAGTGCCATTCACCTGAGTTTATCCTCATTCAGTTGAGCGATGTTCAACTCTTTGCGTCGATCGCTGAGAATCTTCTTCTTCTTCTCTCTCTCGGTCTGCTTTTTTGGCCCGCTGCGCCTCTCCTAGTAGCACAGTCACGATGGAAAACCATTTCACACAGAAAGATGAAGCGCTATTTGTTGTCTTCTACGTTGCCCTACGGTACAGGGCAGCTACACCAGGCACACAACTGAAGCGTTCCATTCGCCATGTGTAAAATCCATTTTAGAACACTGTCTACTTTTTTTCAAATGCACGCCACTGTCGCGTCTGGTGTAGTTAGTTCCATTGATTATAGTGATTATTAACTGCTGCAGCATACGTGCCTGGTGCAGCACCCCTGCTACAGTACACATTTGAGTATGATGCAGTATACCTTCAGCAGGTATCTAGTCCCTCCTAAAGGCCGACTCATCCTAGTCTCACCTTATGGGTTGGTCATCCTTACCTTCAGTGTGTGTACAGTGTGCAGTAAGAAGAGAAGGCAATAATAGCCGCACCATTAGGTGAAACTGGGACAGATCAACCTGAGCGTTACTAGTAGTAACATCAACCTGGGGTGCCTTTCCCAAAACCATAGTTGCTAACCTGTTAGCAACTCAGCTGGTTGGCAATGGGAAATTGCATTGCAACTAACAAACTTGCTAACTTGGTTAGCAACTATGGTATGGGAAAGGCACCCCTGAATATTCCTACTAGTAACATTGAGGTTGATTTGTCCTAGTCACACCTAATGGAGCAGCCATTACTACCTTCTGCATGTATCCAGTCACGTGGAGACTAGTCAGGACCCTCTTTTTCTTGGCGTCGTCGTCGGCTTTCTTCTTCGCTTCCTCCTCCTCTTTACGCGCCTTCTCCTCCTGTTAAACACACAGCAGATCATAGATCGTCATCCTGTTCCACACCCAGCGCACAGAGAACAGTACATGTGTGTGCGTGTGTGTGTGTGTGTGTGCGTGTGTATGTGTGTGTGTATGTGTGTGTGTGTGTGTGTGTGTGTGTTGCACTCACAGCTTGTTTGTTCTGGCGTTCTTTCTCCTTCTCTGCCCGGATGCGTAACTGTTCTGCTCGCTCAGCCCTGCGTTTCTCCTGCACAGGACAGAGAGCAGCTGAGTGTGTGTGTGTGTGTGTGTGTGTGATCTGTGCAAGCTCAGGGCCAGATACAGAGAGCAGCTGAATGTGTGTGTGTGTGTGTGGGATCTGGAAAAGACCAGGGCTAGAGGCAGCCGCTCTGGGTCATAGAGGCTACAGATGCTCTGACCAAATCAGATGGTGACCGCGGGAGAACACCAGCGGACTTACAATGCGTTCGGTGAGGCCTATAAGCTCCTCCTCCTCTTTCTTGCGGTTCTCAAAGTGGGCTTCAATCAGACTCTGCAGCTCGGTCAGGTCTTTCTCCATGCGCTTCCGATGGATGTCCTGCAGCATGGAGGGAGAAAGGCAGATCAGAAAGAGTTATTGTGTGGCCCCAGCCGTGGCGCGACTGGCTGGGGCACCTGCACCGCACGCCGGCGACCCAGGTTCGATTCCCGCCCCGTGGTCCTTTCCGGATCCCACCCCAACGCTCTCTCCCACTCACTTCCTGTCTCTCTCTACTGTCCTATCATTAAAGGCATAAAAAAAAGCCCAAAAAATATACTTAAAAAAAAAAAAAAGAAAGAGTTATTGTGTGCACATCCCACCTTTTGGGTGCAGGACAAATGAAACAGTAAGAACATAGTGTCCGCAATACTGCTTTGAGCTCCCACATCTTATGTTAAAAAAACTAGTGCAGTGCCCGTACAAGAGTGGCGAGTATGTAGAATCAGGCCCGTGCAGTTAGTAGTACTTTTTACTCACTTTTTACTCACTTTACACAATATTAGACACATTACATAATGGTGCGTTTTTGCTAAAGCTAACCGCATGGCCATGCCAAAGACCATGCCATACACCATGCCAGTGCTATTAACTTGGAAGTGATGTTTGAATGAATGTTATGCCCATAGCCGATGTCCAGATAGAGTCAAGAGCGGCTGTTTAAATGCAAATTTTAACAGAATGTTACGGACGTTTGTGTCAGCATATTGTTGCAAGATTAGCAACCTGATCATGCAACTATGGAACATTACGTTAGCCTACTTTAACAGCCTGCTTACCAACATGGGTGCATGTGTGTCGGACTCAGCATGTTTATCCAAGATCAACAATCTTGAAATGGTCCAGATCAACAATCTTGAAATGGTCCAATGTTTAAGTGAGACATCGTAATTTCCATGAATGACAACTCGTTTGTCAGCTAAATGGGCTTTTTTGTTTCTATGTTGGAGTAAGTGAGCGTGAGAAGGGGCGTGGCTAGAGTGCGGAGAGTGGTAGAATTGTGGGATTGCGGTAGAGTTGTATTTTGCTTAATTTAACGATATCTTTGTCATTTGTTGTCCAAAAATTACAAAACTTTCCACTGCACTCACGCATGTCATTAGCATTACATGTGTCAAATTTGAGGTCAGCCGGATGAGTGGTTCGAGAGTTATGTGTGGAACACACAGAGTGACACACAGACAGACGTTCCTTGCATTACAGTTTTTCTCAAATGCTAAAACACAAAAGCCAATCCTCTAAACCAAATGACCAGTTGCCTAAACACATTTACTAAATCTAGCCTCAATTTTTCAATACCATAAACACATTTCACATGAAGACACAATTCACAAAACACAATCCTCCGTTCTCATAAATCTAAGCCCATTTTTCCTTGCTAAAACACATGTTGCAAAACATATTCTCAAATGAAAGCTCATGTGTCACAGTCAGCAATAACTGAACACAATGAACACACCTGGCGTCATTCATTACACACAACGACTCAAAAATGAAGACACTTGTTGCTAATGCGCACAGTGACTGTGGTGTGTGTGTGTGTGTGTATGGTGGTGTGAATGAAGAAAATAAAAGAACTTCACACCCAATCACATTTTCTGTTGTGTACTGTTGTGTGCAATAGATTCTGTTTTTTAGCATTGAGTTGTGTTACAGTAGTGTACTTGGAGAATTTTCTGTACTCTTCATATGAAACTCACAACTCTAAATGAAGAGCTCTTCTCCAAAACGCTATAAATCCATTTTATAGACATTACTGTAAGGCTGGGGTTATACTTGATGTTAGACCAAGCGTAAGCGTATGCGCTCGTGTGCGACCTGCTGTGTCCTGTGTACAGACTCACGAACTGGAGGTCTTCACTAGGGGGAGACTATAGTAACATCAGATGTGGATGTGGCCATGTGCCATTGTTTACTCTCATGATTGCCCCCAGCTTCGATGTCGATAATGCATCTTGCAGTCACCTTTTTTTGGAGTGATCGCCCCCTACTTTCTTATCAGTATTGCATCTCGCGGACGCGTCATGTTCGGTTGCGACGACGTGCACGACCGACGCACCAAACGACCGCAAAATACGCGAGGCAGCCATGATACGAACACGAACACGTTGTCTGCAGCAAGTCTAAACCTGCCTTACCGTGACAAATCATGTTGCTGTATTTACAGTAATTGTGTGTTTCAGGTAATAAAAATGCAGTTGTTTTGTTTTTTATTGAGTAAAGATAAATTACTGTAACTAAACATAACTCAATACAATTTCACTGAGATTACTTGAAAAACAAAATGTAAAAAATATATTTATGAAAATTCATCAGTAAAATGGTGGATATAGCGTTTTGGAAAAAAGCTCTTCAAATGCCTAATCCTCTGCAGAGATCTAAGAAGATCCGTTTCTCTAAAGTTTTTAAAATTGGCATGCATTGGCAGTTATGAAACAAAGAACCTTCTCACAAATTGAGTATTGTGTTTTCAATTGTTTTTCTTTAGTGTGTAATGATGTTTATAGTGTTTACATTTTTGAAAGCTTCAAGCTGCTCTTTTGGTGTGAAAGTTTGAGTTTTGAAGTGAGAAGGTGTGGTTGTGCTTATTTAGCTTTAGAAAAGGGTATTGTGTTTAGACATTGGGGAACATGGAGGAAACGTTTGTGAAATGTGTTTTAGCATTTGAGAAAAACTGTAATAGATATAGATAGATAGATACAGTAGATAAGCAAATAATAATAGATAAGCAACGTTTCGACCCTACTGGGTCTTCTTCAGGCTTTTGCTTTTATGATTTCACACCAGTGCAATCTACTCCAGTACCTATCAACAGTTGTTTGTTTCTTTTTGCAAACATGCTTCTGCACATGTGTGCTGTTTAGTGAAAGTTGGGTCGCTAAGTTGTCTCACTTACATCAAAGTCGACTTTCTCTCCGTCTGGAATCTTTGGTGGAATTAGAGGACACGTGAAGGATGGCCTGAGATGGAGAGAGTGAGAGTGTCAGAGGAAGAGAGAGAGAGAGAGAGAGGGAGGGAAAGTGACAGAGGGAGAGAGAGGGGGAGAGGGAGGGGGAGGGAAAGTGACAGAGGGAGAGAGAGAGAGGGAGAGAAAGTGACAGAGGGAGGAGAGGGAGAGAGAGAAAGAGGGAGGGAGAGGAAAGAGGTTGAGAGTGACAAAGGGAGAGGTATAGAGAGAGAAAGAGAGAGGGAGGGAGATAGAGGGAGGAAGAGAGAGAGACAGAGAGATAGAAAGCTTGTCTGTATCCAGGTGTGTTGTGGGTGACTCAGCTCTGATGGGAAAAGCACAGCTCACAGCTCACATGCTGAGCCTTGACTCATACGCTTACTTGGGTTTCGGCTTGGCCTCCTCAGCTGCTCACACACACATCAAACACACACACACACACACACACACACACACACACACACACACACACACACACACACACACACACACACACACACAGAGAGAGAGGTCGAGTTAGGACATCAGACTTGTACGATACTATGGGCATGTAAAGCACAAATCATTCAATAAATCAATAAACCGCATGACTTCAATTCTACGTTATAAAATGTAAGTGTGAGAGAAATACCTTCGTCTTCCTGTTCTCCCGCCGGCTCTAAAATATTCAATAGAAACACAGTGAGTGTGTGTCAGTTATGCCGCCTCTCTGATAGTGGTCATCAAGACTGGTCTTGTCTGGTAATTGCTTTACATCTTGTAATACTCAACAGAATCATCTAGAATTAGCTGGATTTTGAGTAAACAAAAGAAATCTTGTTACTCGGTCTGATATGACTACGAGGCATTCACGGTATGATCGTAAAAGTCTGTCTCATGTCTGGGCAGATGAGCGCTGAGTTTTCACGAGGGAACCGACACAGAGCCTGAAACTTCAGCAGCTACTGTAGGCCTCCGAGGAGACGGCAATCTGGCAGAGCTGGTGCAACAGGGCGCCCGCATGCTCAGCTCAAGGAGCGGCCCGCTAACGCAGATCCCCGCTATCTGACCCCTCCATCTCCACATGCCAGGCCTCAGGTGAGCTATTACATAACAGGAGATAAGGGTCTAAAACAATGCTGCGCAGCGCCAAGCTTTGCTTGGCTCTTCTCGGCTCTGCTTGTATTCTGACAGCATCGAATCAATTGTATTGATTTATGAAGTGCTATTTACAACCAGTGCCATGTCTCAAGAGCCTAAGGTCTGAATTTGCATTGTGCTATGATGAAGACATTATCGTCATGTCTCTAACTAAAGCAGTCTACTGCAGGGATTCCCAAACTGTGGTGTGTTTGTGTACCAGCGGTGGTATGCGAGATGAAAAGGTCAACGTCAGAAAGGTGTTCAAAATGACATCTTTAAAATCTTAAGCCTATGTTCTCTTTGTTCTTTGTGTTTCATATTGTTATTCTTCACACTGTTTTTTTTTAGCTTGAGAGCTCATAGACCAGTTGCACATTTTGATTTTGTTATTTGCCATCTTGTAGGGCGGCTAATTAAATATGATGCCTGGAATGCGTCAGTAGAATGCGTCATGTTTTTATGTGTCTGACGGTGGGGGGTTCGCGAGCAAAGTCAGGATATTGGTGGTGGTGGTATGCAGGGAAAAAAAAAGTTTGGGAACCGCTGGTCACAATCACCTCTTGGATCCATGGTCATTTGAAAACACGGACATGGCACTGATCTCATTCCTGTGTGATACATCTTTAAAATCATGCCCCCAGAGTGTAGCAATGTATAGTACTGCTATTGTTTTTTTTTTCCCAACAGTACTCCTTGAGAAACAGAGATCTACCAATATGTGAAAAATAGCCGGAGTTCTCGAGTCTACTCTGTAGTAACTGCAGCAAGACATGGATGGAAGTGTTCTGTTGACTTCAAGGCAGCACTGTCACAGACGACTTCAAGGCACCTAACCCTAACCCTAACCCTAACCCCAGTGCTGCCTTGAAGTTGATGGTTATAGGGGCCAAAATACCATATAACAAAGATGGAGAAAGAGAACTAAGTTGTGATAACATACAACAATAAAATAAAATAAAATAAAATAAAATAAAATAGAAAATAAATAAATGGGGGAAAAAAAATCTGGGACCAACCTTTTTATGGGAACACACCTTCAAATTATATCTCCACCCTTTCCTGTATTGTCACTAAGACATGTCTATGAAAAGACATGCCTTTAGAGCTTAGAGCTAGCCTAGCGTCCATGTGCAGGACTACATAATAATAAGATGGAAATAATTACAAGATGCATTCTGAGTGGGTGCAATCGGGCATGTCATGGCCTGGTCTCCCCTGACGATCCCAGCATCTCCCTAGACTGCCCCAATAGACACATCAACACAAACCATTCCTTAAAAACTAACCTACTGTAACAAGTCCAACTCAAGTGTGTGTGTGTGTGTGTGTGTGTGTGTGTGTGTGTGTGTGTGTGTGTGTGTGTGTGTGTGTGTGACTGTGTGTGTGTTTGTGTGTGTGAGAGAGAGAGAGAGAGAGAGCGTAATGTCTGTTGATGGGAGCATCTATTGGCCCTGTGAGGCCCACAACTGTACTGTCATGGTATATCCTGCATAGTTAAGTTGATATGCACTGCAACACCGTCTGCAACCTGAGGAATGGATGTGGCCCTGACAAAGACCAAGTCATTCTGAATAACCAGGAGGGCTGTGATTTTGAAAGGCTGTAATTATCATAATGTGCATACATTACATATACAAAAACAAATATTTGGCTGCAAGCTATATGTTTGGCTTATCAGTTACGTATGTGTTACTTAACCCATTCTTGAAGTGATAACACCAGGCTTTGTAGACAGAAAGGGCTTATGTGGTTTCAAAGCGTTGCTTGCAGCCATATACTTTTGTATTGGTGTATGCATAGCGTATTCATGAATACTACAGCAGATGGAAGAGATTAGCGTTAGCTTTAGCAATGCTTGATACCTTCCTCCTCCTCCACCTCCTTCTCCTCCTCCTCTACCACCTCCTGCTCCTCCTCCTCCTCCTGCTGCTGCTCCTCCTCCTGCTCTACCTCCTCCACCTCCTCCTGCTCCTCTGTTCAGAGCCAAAGCAGATGAGGTTAGCGTCCAGTCACACACACTCACACACACACACACACACACAGTAGAAACTAAGCCGACTGCTTCTCTGAGAGGGGCAAACGAGAACATTCCAGAATAGTTGTTAATATCATGCAACATAATGATGATGGGTTTATTGTGTTGTGTTGTGACATGCTTGAGTCATGTATCATTTTTTTCTTCAGAAAGGTACTGTATAGCCTATAGACTGTCGTTAGAATTAAATGCAAAAAAAAATCTTTTTGAAGAATTAAATAAATCAATCAATAAATAAATTTGATCTAGTTGTTGTTTGTGCTGGTCCAGAAATTCACTTCACATATTGAACACAAAAGATACATATACAAAAGCTCTTTTCATTAATTGGTCATTTGGTGTGGGTTACCCTCTCCACATCCAGTCCATCTGAAATCAATCTTAAGCACCTATTCTGGAGACAACATGACTGCAATCTGGACTGGACAAATAACGATTCAGTCAGCTCCAAGTCGAAGATCACATCCAGGACCTTCCTGTTTACCGCTTCATCCAAAGACACCTCTGTGTGTGCCCTGTGTTTGAGTGGCAGTCTTGATTACCAGCTCCTGGGGGCCAGGGCAGGATTAAAAGTCTGACACCACTGTTGCTAAGGCACCCCCACAGCACCCCCATGTGTGTGTGTGTGTGTGTGTGTGGGGGATGGAGTAACCCAACCTGCCCGCCAGTGTCCACTCAGGGGCCTGAAGGGCAGGATAATGACCGTGGCTTTGTGCTATAAGCAGCCATCTCCTGCTGCCTGGTCAGGACCCGCTATGGGCAGCTCCATTCAAGCCCCCTGTCCAAACACAGGCCTGATTGTGTCCTCTGTGGCTGAGAACAAGAGAAGGCCAGAGAGAGGAGGGGAGAGAGAGAGGGATGGAGATTGAGAGAGAGAGGGAGGGAGGGAGGGAGAGAGGGATGGAGATTGAGAGAGAGGGAGGGCGAGAGAGAGAGAGAGGGATGGAGACTGAGAGAGAGATTGAATACCCAGTGCCGATCACAGAGTGTAAGCTGGGACTGAAATAGAGACTCAACAGAGAGCAGAAGCTCAACCGTAGTAATTCCAGGAGCAGAGGCTACTTTTAATAGTACTGACTGTACTCAACGGTAGTAATTCCAGGAGCAGAGCCTACTTTTAATAGTACTGAGTCCACTCAACCGTAGTAATTCCAGGAGCAGAGCCTACTTTTAATAGTACTGAGTCCACTCAACCGTAGTAATTCCAGGAGCAGAGCCTACTTTAGTACTGACTCCACATAGTAATTACAGCAGCAGAGGCTGCTCTAGCACGGGCTCCGCTAGTCCACAGATAAGGTCCTATCCTCCAGTCAACACGGCCCAAACAACAATTTCCTTTGGGCCGGATCCGCATGAAAACCTTCAGATCCGTCTGTAGCGGACATACGGTATCTGACTATGGGCCAGATCTGCACTTGATAGAGGTCTCAGCTCTGCTAGCAATGCAGTTCATAGCCTAGCTTATACTGTTTATTAGCTAGCTAGTTAGAGCTTTTGGGGAAATGCAATGAACTTGTTGCTGGGTGAACCTGAACAAATCTGTTAGCAAGTCTGTATTTGCTCTAGCCTGGCTGGCGCCTACCACTTCTGACCACGCAAGGCAGGATGGGAACACCCAGGCTATATTTGCTCTTAATTGCAAATACAAGCTTTGTCTGGGTTCACATAGGATGATTAACAATCACATTTCACATGTCAATGAAGCCTTAGACCTGGCTGAGATTTGATGAACTGGTTTGTACCACACGTAATTAGCGGGCCGCGGCCCGCATATGATGAGCAGATCTAGACTGTGGCAGATCCGTGCCAGATGATGTGGTAGCCTAGGTGTGGTTCAGTTCCAGTGTATTTGTTTTTGTTTTTTTTTGTGCACCAATGCTAAAGGCAATGTGACGTTTGAGGTTGAGGATGATGAACTGTCATGCAGCGCAACAGTGCACATTGTGGGCCAGATGTACTAACGTTTTGCGCCCATTTCAGGCGTAACGTGCGCGTATAAACATGGGGAGGATATGTACAAACAAGCCGCAATGAGGGAAACGCGCAGACTGCCTGCCGTGGGAGCTGAAAATGGCTATTTGCGCTTTTCCGTGTCATGCATATTAATTCCTGAGCGGATCAGGTGAAAATGGGTGTAACGCGCAAGTACAGGGGAGGAGAGGTGCTAATAGCGATTGATTAAGTATTCCGCCAGATGTATGAAAACAGCGCACGTCTATTTTGCGTTGAAAAACTTCTGCCTTCTGAAAGCAGGTGTAATCCAGCTTGCGGTTAAATGCGTCTATTAGAAAAACTTTTAGAGACATCTGAATCAATATTCAGAGCATCCGTTTTCTTTATTGTACTATGTCAAAAGCAACCTTAACTTTTGTTTGCCTCTCTAAAATCGTTTTTCTCTTTGACGACATAGCCTACACTTGCCAATCTGTTAGACTAGGCATTATTGTGAGTCATATCCCAAGTCTACGTGCAGTAAATAGTTCAAGTATTTTTTAAGTGGATTTGAAGAACTACTAGGCCTACTCTGTCTGTCGCTGCTCGTTGACATCTCTTTGAATCGTGTATGACCGCTAAACTTTGATTCTTTTTATTGCTGCAATATTCAGCTGCGCTCGTTGTTCAGCTTTGCATGCGCAATTGGCGTGATCAGGGGGCGGGAACGGGCGGCTCTGAACGCAATTAACGTAATGAAGTGACAGCTTAGTAAATACCACGCAATATAGCAAAGCACAGCGTTCGCACTCTGCGCATACAAAAACTCGTTATTAGCACTGTCTTAGTACATCTGGCCCTGTGTGTCTGGAATACACAGCATCATGCAATGTTTTAAAAGAGGGCTGTTGTAACAAGATTCGAACCAAACAAAAAACACTAAAGACCAGTCATAGGTAACATAATGGCAATCAAACAATGCCTTATTATAGCATATTTAGGGCCAGATGTACTAACGTTTTGCGCCCATTTCAGGCGTAAGGTGCGCGTATAAACATGGGGATGGTATGTACAAACACGCCGCAATGAGAGAAACGCGCAGACTGCCTGCCGTGGGAGCTGAGAATGGCTATTTGCGCTTTTCCGTGTCATGCATATTAATTCCTGGGCGGATCAGCTGAAAATGGGTGTAACGCGCAAGTACAGGGGAGGAGAGGTGCTAGTAGGTGCGTTTGACTTGACGAAAATCTGCGCAGATCTGACTTGATGTGATGCATGCTGGGTTAAACAGAGTGCATACTGGGACAGACGAAATGCAAACTGGTTAGAAATCATGTCCGACTTCTTGCAGTCGCGGTGGGAGTTACCCCCGTGACATCATGTCACATGTCCATACAAGATCTCGGGAGACTGCGTCTTAGCTCAGCCAGCGCAGTTCAGCGCAGTTCGTTTTTAAGCAACTGCGCTGGCCAAAACCCACCCCAATGACGTCAGTTCAAAGTTGTGATAGGGCCGTTTGGAAGAATCTCCCCATGACGAGTATGACAGGTGTCTCGTTCTGCCTCCTTACCCAAGACACTAGAGCGGACCAAGACGGATCAGTTCAAATGCACTAAAACCAACGTCTGGGATGACGCTGGAGCTTATCCCTGTGATCCATCTTGCTCTGTTCTAGAATCTTTGCTCCTTATGTTAGAATCTGCTAAAATGAACAGAAATCGAACGGATACCTTCTTATTTGTGATTTCTGGAACAGCGGTAGGCTAGCCTGCTGAAAACGTGAGGATACTCTGCTATTTTATGCTGTTGGTTAAATATACACGGAAAACACTTGATATTTAATTAATGTGCTGCAATGCAGGCCTGTTAACTGTATGATAACAGTGGTTTATTTAAACACATCATATCAATTTATTTCGTCAGTCACCATGCTCATTTTAATGAGTAAGAATAAAAGTTTTACTGTATTTAATACAAAATCCCGCGATATCTACCGCGATATCTACCGCGAGGTCTCCAGCGAGGTCTCTCGCGAGTAACTTCAGGTACGTAAGCTCAGTCAGACTGTCCGGGATGAAATGCGTGTGCTAGTCGCCCCTCCTGCTAAGACTCTGCAGCTCTCGTTGACGTATGAAGCCAGCCTAAGTCAGCCGCAGCTCATCGCAAACGCACCTAATAGCGATTGATTAAGTATTCCACCTTATGTATGAAAACAGCGCACGTTTACTTTGCGTTGAAAAACTTCCGCCTTCTGAAAGCAGGTGTTATCCAAATTGCGGTTAAATGCGTCTATTAGAAAAACGTTTAGAGTCAGCTGAATCAATATTCAGAGCATCAGTTTTCTTCATTATACTATGTCAAAAGCAACCTTAACTTTTGTTTGCCTCTCTAAAATCGTATTTTCTCTTTCACGACATAGCCTACACTTCCCAATCTGTTAGACAGGCATTACTGTAAGTCATATCCGTATAGTCTACCTGCAGTAAATTCACAAGTATTTTTTTTTAAGTGGATTAGTAGAACTTCTAGGCCTACTCTGTCTGTCGCTGCTCATTGACATCTCTTTGTATCATGTATGATCGCTAAACTCGGATTCTTTTTAATATTGCAATATTCAACTGCGCTTGTGGTTCAGCAGCTCTGCACACGCAACTAGCGTTAGTTGTAGAGGGGGCGGGAACGGGCGGGGATGACCGCAGTTAACGTAATGAAGTGACAGCTTAGTAAATTCCACGCAATATAGCCAAGCACAGCGTTCGCATTCTGCGTTTACAAAAACTCGCTATTAGCGCTGTGTTAGTACATCTGGCCCTTAGATTCTAAAAGTAATAGAGCACTGTACTATCCCAACTATTAGCCACGGCTTATACATTGATTTTGCAAATTTTCTTCGGCTATGATGTTAATAAATAAACAAGGGCAGTTAATATGGTGTTAATATGGTTTTGTTTCTTTTACCTGACATAAAACACTATCCTGCGGCTTATACACAATGCGGCTAATACACAAAAAAATTACTGTAGTAGAATCTCAAAGAGAATAGATTAATATTTAAAAAGAAGCATGCAACGTTGTCTGTGAGAGAAAGTGAAATGCAGGTGGTGAGTGACTCATACTGCTGTTAGAAGGATGAACCCTTGCTCAGAAATGTAATTACGCATTACCCTGATAACAAGAGTCACCACTCACAGCATAAAAGAAACGCAATGACAAATGTGTAAGATCTCAAATCAAGCAGAAATGTCAGCAAAGACAATCTAGACCAGCTGGAACTGACACAATACTGGACCAGCTCCAGTATGAATGATCAAATGTGTAGTCATCACAACGCAATCGTCTTGTAGGCCTACGGGAAACTCCATCTCTTTCATGTGTTAGCGTTTAGTCTGTTGTTGCTTTACTTACGTTCCTCTTCCCTGAAAAATCAAATGAGAAAAAAAACTTGATGTGTCTGTTGCTGTTAAAGTTAGATATTTAAAGCATGATGCAAACTTTTTTTTTCACATTTTTGAATGTCATATCAACAGGTCAAATCTGGTCACTTACTCATGTTCAACCTCTTCTGTGTCTGACATGATGATCTAATACCTGTATAAATGTTAAGTTATTTGTCATAACATTTTATCACAGGACACTGTTCAAAGTGGACCAACTGCTAAATCAATTTAAAAGATGCAACATGGCCTACAGTAATAGACTGCTATAACAAGTTAAAAGATGCAGCATGGCCTAATAGACTGCTAAGTTAGAAGATGGACCATCACTATTAACTATACAACACTACCCAAAAGAGTGAGCGCATGTTTACCATTAACAAGGTCTGTACTAAGCATCATTGCACATTTATTAGGTATTTATTTAACAATGTCTTATTCTTAATCAATAGATGATTCATTTTTGGTTTATCCTTACAGTAATAAGCAACCAGTTCATCTTGACCTAAGGTTACTGGTACAGTATACAATAGCCTATATATTATGGATCAAGAGAATAATATTAACAGAATACTACTAACATATTAAGAGATACATTTTCTATGTTGATCCACACTACATATTAATAGATTAAGACCAACTAGTTGCTTATTCAGGATTTACCAACAATAATTCACCTGTTGAGTAAGAATAAATAAATAAATTGAATTAAGATCAAATAAATGTCTAATAATGCTTAATACAGACAAACCTTATTCAGTATACATTAGTGATGTGTTAAGTTAACTAACTAACTAGCGAATAAAGTGTTACTCAAAAAGAGAAAATGAAAAAGAAAATTGTGACTTGCAAATACAAATGCCATTTTTCAGACTGACAGTCTCAAATCTGGAGTGTATTTCAAGCATGTGGTTTAGTGGCAAACCAGGGTTTTTCAGTAAACCACCTACTGGAAAGACCTGCGGGTCTGTAATTATGTAGAATAATTTGTAAGGAACACTTACCGTGATGAGTCACTAAGGTGTCCAAACCACCAGTCCTGTACCACAGCTACACTGGACGCTACATCACTGTATGAGATTCAATGCTTTATACGCCATGGTGTGGTCACATGACCAATGGCGATGGCTGTCCATGCTGGATGGACCGTCCACTAAGTGAACAACAGATGCCCAGCAGTGCAGCAGATGCAGAGCAATGACTGATCAGACATTCTCGCGGCTTTGCATCCTCACTATTTATAAACTGCCAGCCCCTCCGGCCATTGTTAGCTTGACCGCAGTCAGGTTAGCAGAAAGCCACTCTGCTAATCCTACCTAGAGACGACAGCAATGTGCTCCAGGCATGCCTCCCGCTCACCTCACGCTCAATGTATTCTGTAGTGCACTATTGTACTGTTTCATTTTACTCAAATGTTTTTTTTTATAAAACTGAAACTTGGTACAATGGAGAAACTGCATCCATGTTTCCCGCTGCAATCTAGATCTAGCATTGGCCTACTTTGACAGGCCAATCCCAGATAATCAACAATCATCTGACACTCTGAGGTGAGATTAGAATAGTATAGGCATCATGGTCAGGGTTGGAGAAAGGCCAGCTGGGGTTTCCAGCATGTTGACAGCTTTCTGACAGCTATATTAAAAGTGTGTTGATGTTTGTTGACAATTTGGTGAACTGAGTTTGTTCATTTGTGGTAATTTGCAAAAGAATTGCTTAATAAACTATGAAGCATTGCACTGTGCACCATTTTGGTTTCAAAGGTTACAATGACCGTCATTTATTAAAATACTATAGCCTACTGTAGCTATGCTTACTGTGTACGTTTTTCTCATGGCAGCGTGTCCTCCCCGTCACAGAGGGTTGACAGCCAGCTCAGGCCTGCAGGTTCACTGACGCCTACGGATCTTAGCCACGCCATTGACCTTTGACCTCTGCGTCAGTGGCATGGCCTCTCTGTTTTCCCACTGTCACCACATGGACCGGTGCAGCAGGACCTCGCACATCAACCTCCTCAGGGAGTTGGCCCCAAAGCTGCCCCGTGACACTAACAACAACAGAGGCATCCAGCAAGAGGCCACAGATGAAAGTGTGGCCTTGTGAAGACGTCATGTTTTAAATGCCATTATACAGTAGACAGCGGGGTGAGGCCATCAAACCTATTCATACCCAAGAGATAGTCATGCATAAAACTTGAATTACCTGGCGGTCTTGATCAGCTAATCAGTTTCTACTGTCAGCAACAATACTGTCAAGCAGTGGCCCATTTCCTGAAATATGCTCTTTAAAAAATTGTTCTTGGGGTGTTATATATATAATCATGATGGCTTTAAAGAATTCTTAGGGGTTCCTTTGATGGACCCTTCAATAAGATTTAAAGAACCATTTAGGGGTGCCATATATGAAGCATGCAAGAGAACCATTTTTGGTCCTACAGTGTATAGCACCTTTTTTTCTGAGAGTGCACAATGTTCACCTGAGGAAAAGGCCACCTCCGTGTCCACTTTTGCTGTTTTGTTATGTCCTAAATCCGGTTAAAATCCCTGCCCTCTTGGCCGCAGTCCCAGCCAGGCCTGCATCTGTCTCACGTGTGATGGCTTCAGCTGGGCGGAGGTGCTGCAGTGATCCTCCATCTTCACACCCTGTTGGAGTGACATCCAGCACCCGCGGCTCTAATTCCGCAGCTCATCTCCGTATCCCTCCTGACCAGCGGCACAAACACACGCAGTCCCACTGCACTCTGCCACCGCCGCCAAATCTTTTAATAACCGCTGGCCGCCGATTTCAGATGTGACCCCCGCATCGGCCAGCGGCTTTGTGGTTCTTTGGAGGCTCATGTGCCAAATCCCCCTCCGAGCTGTTTTCGAGTCCCCAGCACACTGTAAACATCGGTGTTGTGTTTGTGTTTGTTGAGCACTGGTGACCCTCTGTTTGGGATTCATTGTCCCCTTCTAAATTTGTTTTTTACATTCTGTACACAGAGCCCGACACCGTAGTGATAGGCTCTCACAGTTCCGGAATGTGTAAATGCAATGTGTTTGCTCATTAGTTAATTTGTAACAGTTGGGTTTATCTATGATTGGCTGGATTTTTCAACTTCTATGCCAACCTCTCAACCGGCCTCATTATGATTCAGTGGTTGTTGGAGCAAGAGTGCCATCTATCATCTCTCAGATGTAACTGCATGTTGCAGCAAAAGTAACTGGACTGGGAATCTTTGTGAATTTATTAGTGTGCTTGCAAAAGCACACTATTGTTCTTCCTATTATTAGTGTGCTTGCAAAAGCACACTATTGTTCTTCCTATTATTATTAGTGTGCTTGCAAAAGCACACTATTGTTCTTCCTATTATTATTATTATCAAATTTATTTATCTTGCAGAACATTTTTGTCTCCCTATCTTGTCCTAGGGATTTGGAGCTAGAGACGCCGTTCCACTTCTCACGCGTGCGTCCTGATGCGAGGATGGTGGCTTGTATAAAGCTTTTCGATACGCCTTGTCGTTCTCCCGTTATTCCAGTTTTTCCGGTCGATTTTTCCCCATAGGAATGAATGGAAAAGCGACTTTTGAGCGCTGATGCCCACACATTTTTCCACCTGTAGCCCAAACCGTAAGACATAAAGTCATGAAATTTGGTATGCTGATAGAGGAGACTACCTTGATTGACACCACCAGGTTTCATGCTCGCCACTCTCACGCTCTAGCGCCACCAACTGGTCAAAGATTGAAAACACGTTCATGCCCGTAACTTTTGATCCGTATGGCCGATTTTTATAAAACTTATACCATTGGAATCCTCTGACTCATCTGATTCCAACGCACCATGTGACGTCATTTTCCGCCATGATGGATTTTCCACCATTTTGAATTTTGTCCAAAGTCAAAGTAAAGCTACCCTGGCCGCATAGTTTATCCGATCGTCATGAAACTTGGCACGCGTGATCTACAGACCAAGGTGGATCAACCGCCTTGATTTCGTCTTCATATGTCCAAGCGTTCGCCTGTGATAACCAATTAAATTCAGCGAGCGAAGCCGCCAAACAGGAAGTGCGCCTATCTTGGATATGCTGTGACGTATGAAAGCCATATTTGGTGGGATGACTTGAGACCCCATTCAAAGCACCCCCAATAAATTTGGTGTTATTTGGTCTGTCGATGGCTCTATAATTAGCAAAAACGTGAGTGTTGGTGAATGTATACTATTAATCGGAATAGCTCATCTTAAATTGCTTTAGGTCATGCCAAAAGGACATTTCAGAGTGATTTAAGATACAATGTTGATATTTTTTAAAAAAAATCTATTTATTGCCATTCTTGTAAAAGGTACTGATGTGTACACCACAGCACAGCGTTGTTCCAGGTCTGACGCATACAGTTCACCGACATCATGATTTCAAACCCGATATTACTCAATCCTCGATTGACTGACTGGGATGATCCGCATTGGTACACTAATGGTGTAATTCTAGTCTTGCCCGCATCGTTGTCTCACCTTGAGACAGAGTAATTCTTAGAGATGCCATGGTCCCGAGGGACAAGTATGGACTTACTCGCTGTTAAATATAATGTGTGTTCAGTTGTTATATATAGTAGACAATCACACGATGTTTCTCAGTGACGGTGTGTTTTGGATCATTTGTATTGACCTGAGCATTCTGGGTATTTCACTCAGAGGATCATATGACACCCCCACAAAGCAGGCGAAATACCGGAAGTAGAGTGGTGTGCGTGAGGCAACGAGGATTTTAATTAGAATGTAGTCCTATGGAAATCGCAGTTACACTTTCAACAGTAAGTGTGTTTAGACTTCGAATTTCGTCACATAATTTATATCATAGCCACCTAAGAGTTTACCAAAGATAACGTCGTTGTCCATTTCAATTTAATAAATGTTTCTGAATTTGGGGAGGTCTCCTTATGGAGGTTATGGGGTTATGTTTTCCTGTATTCCTGTAGGAAAAGGTTGTGGCTTACACTTTCATAAAGTTTGTATATTTACACTTCAAATTTCGTTACACCATTTATATCATAGCCACCCTAAGGTTTAACAAAAATAACAACGTAGTCCAATGTTATTTTAATGCATTTTTCGGAATTTGAGAGGTCTAGTTATGAGGGTAGGTTAGCTAACTGCAGTTCAAATGCTAATCGCGACTAGCATCGCTAGTTGGTTTTAACTTTACCGAGGCTGTTTACTGAATTGCAACTGCTGTTATGAAGACAGTTTAGAGCCTGGCAGACGTGAAGGCAGTGAAAGGTAATGAAATGCATGGTCCAAGTAGCCTGGGAAGCCGTCTAGTTATGAGGGTAGGTTAGCTAACTGCAGTTCAAATGCTAACCGCGACTAGCATCGCTAGTTGGTTTTAACTTTACCGAGGCTGTTTATACTGAATTGCAACTGCTGTTATGAAGACAGTTTGGAGCCTGGCAGACGTGAAGGCAGTGAAAGGTAATTAAATGCATGGTCCAAGTAGCCTGGAAAGCCAAACTATGTTAACTGTAGCCTAAGTTTAATATGGAACGAGTACGTGTTGCTGATATCATTTCGCAACTCATCGAGCTAGCAAGTCAAGCTAGTCTACATCAGGCAGTGCATAGATAATATTATTACACTTTTTTACAGTCAATGAAGCACCAAGTGAAAGTCAATGTTTGCTTTATATCCAGTGGCAGTGGTGCTGATGTCGTTTGAATAAGTACAGTAAACTTAGTCAGAAGATCTAAAAATATTTGCATTCATGCTAGCTGTATGGTCTATGTGCCACCTATGAATCCCCCTGTTGCAAGCTGCTGCCAAGTAGGCTGGTCATGTCTAAAGCGTGATTATTTTCAATAACTACTTCTCCTGATTGATTGTCATTGACACCGTCAGGGTATGGCTTACCAAGACAGGGAGAAAGTAAGCTGTGTATGGCAGGTGCGTGTGGTAGGCTAGGCAAGGCAGTGCTATTCCATGTAAACTGCAGTGGTGGACTGCGTGATCGCTGGTCAGGCCACCCCCAACCAGCAAAATGTGACGTGATATATATCTATATGTCTATATACTGTATCTATCTAGGATATCTGTATATATCTATGTATATATCTATAATCTGCACTTTTTACTGCTGAACAGTGTCTTGCCCGTTTCTCTTTACTCCTCTCTCATGTCAATCTCAAGGGGGCTTGTTCAGTGGTCCCCAACGTGACGCAATAGAGTACATTGAGGGGGAAAGAAGAATCATTGCAAACCTCAAATCATTGCAACATCAAATAGGCCTACAATGGATAACAGTTTAGATGAGTAGTACCTAATGCAAATTTGTTTAATAATGCAAACCTTGCAATACGGCCTTTAACATATGTGATATTTTGGATACCCATTTCATTGCAGAGGATAGGGTAATTGTGTTTGAAGGGGACGTGACTTAACATAGGCTATAATTAACTATTTTTACGACTTGATTCAAAGCAAGGTCGGGGGCATATATTTTTTTTTTTACAGTTAAGAGTTTTCCGACACTCAATGTGCCGCTACCATGGCAGGATTTTTCTGCTTGGCTTTCGTTATGAAGCTTGACTTGACCTGTCATCGATGCTGCCCCGTCAGTGCAAACTACGCATATCCCTGCTAACTTAACTGGAAAGCTATACTGGACGCGTAACTGAAGCGTTCCGTTCGCGACGCGTACAATTCATTTTAGATGACTGGTCCATCTCCCACAGCTGTTATAGCTACTTTAATAGTGGAAGCTAATTCAACACTTCAGTTCTGCACCGGATGTAGCTCCCCTGTACGCTCATGATTTGTAAAGCAGGCAACAATTCTGTTACCCTGAACATCTCATCTCCGGTAGCATTGTCCAGTTCTTTGCCAAATAAAATGATCTGAAATCTCATCATCCACGTATCTCACGTTAGCGATCAACTGGCAAGGCCAACTGGTCAGTGGAGTTTTTCCATTTCTTATGCAGCATCTGGCCCTAGCATCACTTTAACCATTTGCAGGCTAGAATGAGCGACTCTGTTAAATTGTGTGGCTTTTTTAAATTTAGCAAACAAATCTGAAAAACGAGCCACACGCACGATAGAAAGCATAGCATTCAGTGTCTTTGTTCTGGTGCAGCACATTCCGAGGTTCATGTGGAAGCGAATGCACTCTCTTTAAAAACATATCCATTGCGTGCACCTGCATTCTGCCGTCTGCTGTCAATACAGAACAACAAACAAACAAACTTAATGTTAACGAAGTTGTTAACATTACGCCCTGAAGTAAAGTAAACTGTAGCCTATTGTTGTTTGTGCTGCAAAGAAAACTTGAATTGATATAATTGCAATATAATTATTATGGCCAAATTTTTTTTTATGAAATGATATATCAAAGCAGGTAGAAGTAACTGTAGTCGCTTGACATTTCTGAGGATTTACATATTTCCATCAGGGCAGTGGTATAGAAATTCTTCAGTGGAGGGACCACACTAGTTAATCACGCCATCAACACCTTCTTACCTTTTCTTCTGTTATTACTATTCTTTAACTTTATGGTAGAAAGTGAGTCCAGCAAATTGAGAACCTAGGATCCTGTTTATGTTTATGAATGTGACTCCAGTATATGTTGAGACATAAGAGTGGAAAAGGGGGTTACATTTATATAATGCAAATGATTATGTTAACAATGTCATCGAATATGTTGTACAAACAAGAAGAGCGAAATGGTAAACTTTTAAGAAATCATCATCCACATCATAGTATGATGCTGTGTGGGGTTATGGACTTGACAGTTTTGCATGGAATTGCCCATGCAGTATATACATATTTAAGCAATATAGCACGAGTGGGAGTGGGTTGTTGCTAGATATTCCCACGGGTGTTGTTCGGCCGTAGCCTCCGGCCTCGAGGCTACGGCCGAACAACACCCGTGGGAATATCCAACAACAACCCACGATCACGAGTGCTATATTGCTTTTATACAACAATTCTACCACTTCTTTTTTGCGCTAATTTCCCATTATCATGTAAACGTTTAAATCGCTAAAACTGTCTTGTTTGTAGAACTAACTTCTCTCCGCCACAAATTTCTACTTCATGCAGGACAAACTGCCGTTACTAGTTCTAAATGGATGGTTGCTATGGCCAAAGGCCAGTCGTTAGTTCTAAAAGCACGTTGCTATGGCCAAAAGCCAGTCGTTAGTTCTATCTCTCCGGTTGTCAAGCAATGTAGAATCTAGCCTAATAAACGTTAGCTCGCATTGCGTCTGGTTAGGACATGCTTTTAGCTTTGAAACATCACTATTTTACTTAGCCTACATGCCATCCAACTAGCTAATATCCACCTCCGTCATATTCTATGTTCTGAGCGTCTGTATTTCAGCTTGGATGCAACGTGACAGTTCGGTTTACACTTGACAATTTGACATTGTATCGCGGAGTGATTTATTATTAGCTGTGAAAAGTCCGAGTGGATTATCGTGGGATATCTCAACTCATGGAACGTCTCTCGGCCAATCAGAAACAAAGAAACCGCTTCATAGAACCCAATTGTTGTATAATAAGATTTGACACATTGCAGTTTTTTAATGGTGGGGTTATTTATAAATCAAAGAATTGTGGGTAGATGTGGGTGAACTGTGCAACATGCAGTTTGTGGACATGAGGCAGACGTAACAGACAGATATTTGTGTTTGAGGGGGTGATGTGTATGTGTGTGTGTAAGTGTGTGTGTGTGTGTGTGTTTATGTGAAAGTCTTCGTTGCTGGTCAACTCAGCGACATGCAGTTTGTGGACAAGAGGCAGATGTAACGGACTGACGTTTCTGTTTGAAAGAGTTGTTTGTGTGTGTGTGTCTTTGTTGCCGGTGTACAGTATTTCTGAATATGAATGCTGTCTGGACAGGAAATGGCACAGCTTTTATCACATGCAACCAATCCAAAATCGATTTCATATTCAGAAACGTTAACCAGTAACAGCCTGGTTGCTTTGACATATCAAAACCAAATTTGATCCTATTACATCATTTGAACAGGTGAGTCGTCCTGTTTATTTTACCATCCATTTGAGGCTATAACACATTGCAACTTATTCAACAGTGAGTAAACTGCGGATGTTCCCGCATAACAGAATAGCTATAACATTAGGCTACTCGTATTTGTTCTAGAAACATGCCTAGTTCCTTAGGCTCCCTCCTTCCTTCAGTGGTTACGTGTTTCATGCTGGCTACACGTGAACAACTCATACTTAATTCAACACAAGGTCTACAGACCTTAGAGGTGTACATTTCATTTTCATACATCAAAGCGTTAGCCCTTGACAGCCAATCAAATTCTATGTTGAAGCGTCCAAACAGGAAGTGAGGTCAAATCTCGGAGACGCTTTGAGGTATTGAGACCATATTTGGCGGCATGATTTTGGACACCATCCAAAGTAGCCTCAGTAAATGTGTTGTAATTTGGCCACTAGGGGGCGCCGCAATTAGCAAAAATGCATTTTGGCTCATATCTCTTTACGTCTTTGGGATGACATCTACATTTTTACATTGGATGTGCTCTGGGCCATACCACTGATGAATCTAGGCAACTTGTCAGGTCAGTGTAAGAATTCGGCAATCGAGGGCAACGCCGCCAAACTCGAAGCAGCTTCGCGTCTTGGCCAAACTTTGGCGCTTTGACCTGAGGACGAGCAGTCGCGTCTCCTGCCGGGCGCTGTCGCGGCGCGTCTGAGCAAGCACACTTCGCACTTTCCCACCGGGAAATGCATTCTAGTTATTATTATCAAATTTATTTATCTTGCGGAACATTTTTGTCTCCCTATCTTGTCCTAGGGATTTGGAGCTAGAGACGCCGTTCCACTTCTCACGCGTGCGTCCTGATGCGAGGATGGTGGCGTGTATAAAGCTTTTCGATACGCCTTGTCGTTCTCCCGTTATTCCAGTTTTTCCGGTCGATTTTTCCCCATAGGAATGAATTGAAAAGCGACTTTTGAGCGCTGATGCCCACACATTTTTCCACCTGTAGCCCAAACCGTAAGACATAAAGTCATGAAATTTGGTATGCTGATAGAGGAGACTACCCTGATTGACACCACCAGGTTTCATGCTCGCCACTTTCACGCTCTAGCGCCACCAACTGGTCAAAGATTGAAAACACGTTCATGCCCATAACTTTTGATCCGTATGGCCGATTTTTATAAAACTTATACCATTGGAATCCTCTGACTCAGCCGATTCCAACGCACCATGTGACGTCATTTTCCGCCATGATGGATTTTCCAACATTTTGAATTTTGTCCAAAGTCAAAGTAAAGCTACCCTGGCCGCATAGTTTATCCGATCGTCATGAAACTTGGCACGCGTGATCTACAGACCAAGGCGGATCAACTGCCTTGATTTCGCCTTCATACGTCTAAGCGTTCGCCTGTGACAACCAATTAAAGTCAGCGAGCGAAGCCGCCAAACAGGAAGTGTGCCTATCTTGGAAATACTGTGATGTATGAAAGCCATATTTGGTGGGATGACTTGAGACCCCATCCAAAGCATCCTCAATAAATTTGGTGTTATTCGGTCTGTCGATGGCTCTATAATTAGCAAAAACGTGTGTGTTGGCGAATGTATACTATTAAGCAGAATAGCTCATCTTAAATTGCTTAAGTAATGCCAAAAGGACATTCCAGAGTGATTTAAGAAACAATGTTGATATTTTTAAAAAAAAAATCAAAGTATGCCAATTCTTGCAAAAGGAACTGACACAAGTTCTATCATGTAGTAGATGTAATGACATTTAGCCCAGTTTAGTTACACCGGAACATTGCACCAATTTCGTCGTCAGAGTTGTTTGACTGTGATTGACCGCAACCGTGCACTGCACATGATCGATTCAGATTGTCGGCATCGATGTCTCATCCGGAGAATGGGTAGATCTTAACGATGCCGTGGCCTCGAGAGGCAAGTACGGACTTAATCGTTGTTATACTTCCTCTATGTCCAGGTCTTATTTATAGTCGTAATCACACGAGTATTCACTGTGACGGTGTTTTGTTTTTGACAATTTGTAAAAGTTTCTCTTCGTAATTAATTACTATTTAGGAGATTGTAATGATTACAGGACATTGTTTGATATATTTGTGATGTTTTGAGATTTTATTTCTTGTTATAGCCTATACCGTATTGACTACGAGCATTCTGGGTAAATCACGTGACACTAAACCTGTAGGTAGCCGCATAGACATAGAACGCGTTCTATGTCTATGGGTAGCCGTAGATGACTTAAAAATATCGCCGACGTCATATTTAGTCGTCGCCACGAACACGTGGGTCACAAAAACAAAACAAAAACGAACTTGTCAGCGTCTTAACAATATATGTAAGGGATAATCAACGACGCGCCGTGCGTTTATAGGAAAATAATGCACGTTCGAAGTGGTAATAAGGACCCGACGCCGCAGGCGGAGGGGACTTTACACTTCGATAAGTGCATTATTTTCCTATAAACGCACAGGGCGCGGAGTTGATTATCCCTTACTTATACCACTGCTACTATCATTTTCGTTTATATTGCCGCTGTCTTAGATACAACATTGCTGTTTTTACCGGTACATTCACATTGGCGAATTAATATTCAAGTGTAATAAGCCCAAAAGAAGGGAACTACTTCATAGCCGTGCGGTATATAGAAAAATAATGCACGTTCCAAATAGCGCATCACAATAGGACATTTTACCAAGCAGTGGTATAAATACTAATTAGGGCTGTCAAAATAACTGATTAATGGAATTAATTTGAGAAAAAAAAACTGATAAAAAAAATAGCACAGATTAATCAACGACCTTTGACTGAAAGCCATTATAGTCAGTAATTCGACTGTTAGATAGGGAGACGAGAATGTGCTGCCTGGATCATTGATTGGAACATTTACTTAAAATAAAATTGGCCTAATGGTGTTAAAATTAACGTGTTGATTACGCTAGAGTCCTCTGCAATGTCTGCAGTAAGGAATTTGCACATCACTGGAATTCGTCAAGTTTAAAGTACCACATTAATGCAAAGAGTGGAGTATTCATTTATTGTCATTGTGTCCCCTATGTTATAGGCTTCAGCAAATGGCCGGAAATGCCTTGTAGGTTTTTTCTTTTTTTCTTTCTTTTTTTTAAACATCTTCCTGAAGCACTTCTTAATTTATTTCCTCAGCATATTAGGCCATATTATAGATTGTCATGGCCATTATTTGAGATTGTCATGGCCATTATTTGAACAGTGAAATTAATAATAAACAAGTTTTTGAACTTTAACGTCACTAATGATGATTATTCAATGATGCATTTGAATACAAATATTTAAAATACTAAAATACAAAAAATATAGCCTATGCAATTCATTTAGATTAATTAATGACAGAGTATGTAATGAGTATGTAATTAATTAGATTAAAATGTTTAATCGACTGACAGCCCTAATAATAATAAACGCAACAATGTGCTTCTGATGACAGAATTCAAAAATAAACACCTTACTTATACAATAACCTCCAGCAGGGGGCCTAAAACGCCACTTACGCCGTAACTAATAGCCATACTGTCACTTGCCTTGGCATCCCTTGCGATTGAGACACATTGAGACACATTGAGACACATTGAGACACATATCTCTCTGGCGATTTAAGAGCTTCGAACTTCTTTTTTCTACAAAACTCCAACATCTCAACACACAGAAGATTACCTGCTGCATCTGTTCAAAAGGTAGGATTTGAGAATATAACAGCGATAACAAAAATGGTAGCCTACTGGGAAAATGACTTGGCAGAGGGAGATATTAACCCGGGCGGCATAGCTTTAACATTCCAAACGCCTTCAGCTCTTCAAGCAACAGTGTATTAATCGAAAATTCTAGAATCTAGACTACTCAATGACCTTTGTGTTAGGAGGAGAATGCATTACAATCCACTTTTTTAAGTGTCGAGCTAGCTGTGTCTACCTCAGATAGTTTCAAAACGACTAGCCTAGGCTAGCTTTTAGTTGGATAAGGGTCCCGTGTAGGCTGTTTCGTTCATTTGATATTCAATTGAAAATACAAAAATACAAAAATGACTTGTTATTTCATTAGCCTATTTGTTTATGAATGTGATAGGCCTACGAAGAAGCCATTAACGTGTTGTTTTTCAGACTTTTGATTTCGTGGTCAGATCAAAAGTAGAACATTTAAAAGACGGACTCCGGGCCAAAACTGATTTTGATATTTATTTATTTTTTCGATTTCTGTGACCTAGTCAATTCAAAGTCACTTTCTTGGTCTTTCAGTGCTCAGTGTTGGCAATTTAGTGACTTATTTGTTGCTAGCTTTAACGGCAATTTTAGCAACAGAAAATATTGTCTGGCAAACGAGAAACTGGACGACTTGCGCCACTCAGTTTCGTTGTTGAATCGTCAAAAAATAATCTCCTTTCTCATGCTTGTTTTCTTGAACATCGCGTTCGCCCAAATCGTTGCTCCATGATTAAAGAAGGAATGATTAGTCTGTAGGCTAGTAAACTATCTATCAGACCATGTTATTGCATGGAAGTACAGTGGGTAGCCTACCCTGTAGAAGTGGCCATTTAATTCACGCACATTGAAATGTATTAACGTACTGCCACGATGTGGCAGTTTAAGTCCGCTGTATATTGCCGTGTTATGTGTCTTCTGCTTTTTCCCAAGTTTTTCAGGCCACATTTTATATCTGTGCCATGATCACTAGCCTACACTACAACCACTCGGACGAAAGACATGTGAAATATAGACCCCTTCACAACGGACAAACATTCAGAGTGGCGTGACGTCACTGGCGGCAGAAAAGTTAGACGGCTATTGAAAAGCACTAGTAATGCAGCTAAAATTAGTCCCTTTGCTGAAATGGCTAACGATATAAAACAGTATGTAGGCTACATACACTCAGTGTACGGGATTGGGAGGATTATTTGAAAAAACTTTGAAAAAACGTACATTATCAGGTGGGACCATTCTGACAGATCCCCATTCTAAGTGAATGGAAAGAAGACGTAGCAGGATTGCCCTCCGTTGAATGGCCAGATATTTATAATTACGTTATTGAGAAACCGAGCGTATACAGTAAGGAGAAGTTGCGGGTGTATATATCATTGGATTTATACCTATGTCCCAAATGGTCATGTCTAAGATTTACAATACAATGACATATCGGATGAGTTTTGTGTTGTCGCTGATGGCAGTTGATGGTTGTTTTGCCGCCAGTGAACGTAGTGACGTAGGCTCAGCAGGGGTCTATAGGCTACAGTAGGCTAGCAGCTATAGGCTATTTTAGCATAAAGTGGACCACAACTTCATTCACAAGCAGAGCAAACAATTCAAATTAGGAAAAACCTATTAGACTGTCGGCTAAGGGGATGTTTAAATATAGCCTAGGCTAACCATATGGGGTTAAATTGTGTAGGCCTAGCCTATACACAGATTTCCTGTTTACTAACAAAACTAGATGCGCGCACACCCACGGGGCAGAAGACGCCGAATGGCCGGTCTTAACGTTATAAAGTTAACCCTCTATTGCATGAATTATCACCTATAAAACATTTTTTAATGTTTTTTTCTTTTTTAAAATGGTTTAAATAATGAAAATTGAAAAAAAAAAGTTAGTTGGTCATTTGTTGCCATATGGCAACAATGCGCAGTCGTGGAAAATGCTATAAAATCCCATTTTTCTTTAAAAACCTTACTTTTATTTAATTATAAATGTTTTAAAAATGAATCTAATTAAGCTTACATTAGGTATGCTCTGATACATTGAGTTGTTAACCTAACATAAGGCAGATTTAACTGTATTTTGGACAATAAAGTGACTATATCATGGTGATATTGCCATAGTGCAGTCCGCCTTGGAAATATATAGCCTTCCTTTAGGGCCATAATGTAATTGTTGTGATCAAAACCAAAGTTTATATTAAATAATGTCATCATTTAAGTTACTGTATTTAATTTGGATGCCTTTCATTCCCCAAATGTATAGGGTTCTATTGCAGTCAGAGGACATATTCATCTGTAGTGAGGCGTATACCGTCATAGAGCCCCCCCCCCCCCTTCAGAGAGTGTGCAAATCCATACTGTACAAACAGAGAGACATAGGTATCATTCACATACACCCCTGACAGACTTCTCCTACCCTCTAAGCCATGCCTAAATCATATTTGGGGTCCCACATTCAAGGGTCAACCTAACCTAGGGTTCTCTATTGCGATTCATACAACAGGTACACACTGGGCATGCCTTGGATGGCTCCACAGCATGCCAGCCCACTTCTTACACCATTTTTAGTGAGAGGAGAGAAGGGTCACCCCATTTGCCCTTGAACTTTGGGCCTCAGGTGCTAAAGCTGTAGCCAAAGAGGCAGGATGAGTGACTGCAGTCTCTATCCGCTATACATCAATGTTTTTCTCCTCATTGCAGCATTATAGCTAATCCTGATACTTCTTTGATGGAAAAGAAAACAATGTGCTTTTATGTTCTCAAAAATCCTAAACAAAAATGATGAAAACAGCATGTCTAGCTGACTGTGTAGTGACATATAACACAACATACATCTTCACCGCTCCAGTCTCTATACTATCTGAACCTCATTCCACAAACAATTTGCAAATTGGTAAACATTTACATTGTCCTAAAAGACTCCCAATATGTCTGGTATTAAAAATAAAAGTGTAAAAATGTTTTTTTTTACATCAAAATATTGTCAAAAGTTGTTTATATTCCCAGAGTATACTAGTACTATGCAATCCTATTGTAATCCTATGATACCATTCATTTGAATGGACATAAAAAGTTCATATGGCAACAAATACATTTAGCCAATTTACAAAAAAGTCATTATATATAAAGTTATTTTAATGATAAATGCTTCATGTTTACATACTCCAGATAGTGTTTTCATTTTTTTTTCTCAAAGAAATTATGCCTAAATTCTGAATTTTGACCACCCAAAGGTATAGGTGGTGGTGGTCACCTAGGTACCTCTCTGTATAAATAGAAGAATTAACAATATATCCTAGTCATGTGACCTAACAATTATTTTTTTAAATCAAAATTTAAATTCCCTTTTTCAAATATAATAGTAAAATGTT
This sequence comes from Sardina pilchardus, assembly GCF_963854185.1. Taxonomy (NCBI): domain Eukaryota; kingdom Metazoa; phylum Chordata; class Actinopteri; order Clupeiformes; family Clupeidae; genus Sardina; species Sardina pilchardus. The sequence continues at coordinate 28,003,457 of NC_085002.1, read as the reverse complement.
GGTTTTGTGTTACTGCCAATTAGAAACACTAAGATAAATCATGTGTTGCCATATGGCAACGCCATGCAATAGAGGGTTAAGCTAATAACCAGCTGCTGTACGCTATTATCGGCATTTTTTGTATGCCACTGTTGTCTAAATGATGATAACATCTCATTTATGAGCTTATTTCAGAGTTTGTCGTTCGTTTTCATTATTTATAAAACATCGTTTTTTTGGCGGTTTTGGTGGTTTCTGGCAAATATATGCATTACTTTACATTCCTGAACATTCTCTAACCATCGTCATTTCGAATAGTGCTGTTTTCGGCACTAAAATTCATTTTAATCTTTTCACGGAGAGCAGCTGCTTGCTGTTCATGGTGCTTTCTGCCCCTTGCGTGTGCGCGCATGTTTTCGAGAAATCTATGTATATGGTAAACTTATATTCGGACTAGTAGTCTGACAGAAGCAGCAGCTGGCAATTGAAGTCAATAAATAATTTCCGTGTCAAAGCAATCGGAAAAATAAATAAATATCAAAATTGATCCGTTTTTTAAATGTTCTACTTTTGATATGACCACGAAATCCAAAGGTTGAAAAACAAAGCGTTTGCTTCTTTGTATTGCATTCATAAACAATTAATAAAATAAGTCATTTTTTATTTTTGGATTTTGGATTCTCACTTGAATATCAAATGAATGAAACATAGGCTACACTGACCGATAAGCTTTGGGTGCAAGGTAGAATATTTATATTTAATATTTCGACCAAAATGATATTTTACAAACAAGTTTTTTTGTCTTTAAGCGTTAAATCGTTGTCCTTAATTTCAAAACTCAATTATAGATGTTTTATGCCGCTGCGGCATTCACATACGTTGCTACTCGCCCATCGCTCGCTTCTTGCCAAAATTCTATTCGCTGGCAGAAAAACAATCTCCTGCCGGCGTCGGTTGCCATTGCTCCCCGCTAATTTACTTCCCACTGCAGTCAACTGTCAATCATCTTTATTCTACATTCTGATTTGGTAGCCTACTCGCTTCACTCGCATCGCTAGTCCTCGCATCGTCTGTCCTGGCCACATCACGCTAGAACACATTCACATTTCATTGACAGTTCTCGCTCAGAGATGGATTAGGATTCACATAGCCTACGTCGCTATTCGCCTATCGCTCCTCGCTTCTCCCCGAAATTCTACTCACTGGCAGAAAAAAAATATTTGCTGCCGGCGTCGGTAGCTTACAGTCCAGTCTATGCTGCAAACATGTCCGTTAACTGTCAATCATCTCTATTCTACATTCTGATTTGGTACTCGCTTCACTCGCATTGCTGAAAGTTACAGTTATTTTATCTCCGTACCCGCCCACATTGCATCGCTAGACCTCGTATCGCCTGTTCTGGCCACATTCCGCTAGTTCTCGCTCAGAGATGGGCGAGTAGCAACATATGTGAATGAACAGCATATCTAGCTAATCTGGCTTGAGACAAGACACAACAGATCAGACAGAAAATGAATCACAGTCACAAGTTAACGTTTAGCAATCTGAGTTAAAAATATAATATGGTAACCTACTAAATAGTACAACACCTTTGCAGTATCCCCCTTCCCCACACATACACACGTTTAGAATAGATAACAATTATAAATCAGTTTTAAAAAAATATAATAAAATGTCTCTTTTCAGGTTATACGGTAAGTCGGTAAGTCGAATACAAACAGGTTTATTTTACCATTTTTTAATTTGTATTCTTTCTTACATTTTTTGACACATTGCAGTTTGTGTATTTATTTTTTAAATACCAAAGACAAGAAGCATTATCCATCTTTTTCTGTCTCTCTCCCTCTCTCTCTCTTTCACTCACTCACTCACTCACACATACACACACCTCCCCAATCACACTTGTGCACCTGCCTCACTGACTATATTCTTTTAATACTCCACCTCTCATCAAAATGCCTCCGCGAGGTAAAAAATCAAAGGCAAAAAAGAAGCAATGGAATTTGCTGAAAGAATCTTCTGAAAGTGTTCCTACAACACTTGAAGGAGAGATTTTACTGAGAGCCTCATTCAGCCAATCAGACTGGAGTTTTTCACAGTTCAGCAGAGGGAACCAATGTGTGACAAATTCATTGATGTTCCTCATCCACCTCAATGACACACAAGAAATTGACAGAGACAAACTGGACTATATATTGATAAAAGGGGATGAACTTTACTGCCAAACGAGACAGAACCTAATGACTAGGAAGAAGTTTGTTTGCAATCATTTGAATTTTGATGACATACCTGACATTTGCAAATCAGATGAAAAATATCACATCATTCTAAAATCCACTCCCATGAGTGGATATTTGCTTGAAGATGCACCTGAAGGCATGGACAATTATTTGAATCTTTCACTCAGACTTCAACAGCTTGGAAGTGTGTTTTCAAACGCCTTGCTAATTGTTGGTGCTGTGTGCATCAGTGTTTATCAAGACATCAAAGGACGGTATGGATTTTTTGATCCGCATTCTCGAAATGCAAATGGTTCAAACCATGAGGAGAATGGAAAAGCTGTTATGGTTACTTTCAAGGATGTGACTGATCTGACAACCCGACTTTTGCAGTTGTTCTGCACCTCATTTGAGCTTGAAGGACATCGGCAGTATGATTTACTACCTGTCTCCATTCAGACATTAACAGATGAAGACCACACAGCTGAAGTAAATGCATCAACATCAGAAGAGGACTCTGCAGCAAAGTCTCTCATGTCGACATCAGTGAATTTACCGAAACTTCAAAAACACAAGAGAAAATACGCAGCCAGAAAACTGAAAAGACTGCAGACTACAACAAAAACTCTGAAGCCATTCAATCTAACAGAGAATATGAAGAAACATAAAAGCACTGCTGACAAGAGGACATATCAGACAGATACTAATTTCTGTCAAAAACAAAAGCAGAACTTCAGAGCAAGATACAGAAACAATCCTATTTTCCGGTGGAGGAAACTACACCATATGAATGAACGATACAGGACTGATCCTGCTTTCCAACGGAAGCAGAGGCAACGTATCCGGGACCTATACAGGACTGACCCTGCTTTCCAACGGAATCAGAAGCAACGTATCATCGACCGATACAGGACTGACCCTGCTTTCCAACGTAAGCAGAGGCAACGTTTCAGAGACCTATACTGGACTGACCCTGCTTTTCAACGGAAGCAGAGGCAACGAATCAGGGACCTATACTGGACTGACCCTGCTTTTCAACGGAAGCAGAGGCAACGAATCAGGGACCTATACTGGACTGACCCTGCTTTTCAACGGAAGCAGAGGCAACGTATCAGGGACCTATACTGGACCGACCCTGCTTTTCAACGGAAGCAGAGGCAACGTATCAGGGACCTATACTGGACCGACCCTGCTTTTCAATGGAGGCAGAAGAAATATATCACACATCGCTATAGGTCAGATCCTACCTTCCAGCAGAAGCAGACAAATGACCCAGCATACTGCATGGCAGAAAGTGTGCGGAACAGGGCAAACTTTCAAAAACATTACAACCGAAGACCCACTAACCTCAAAGCCCTACACAACATTAGATGCAGCAACCGTATCAAGGACAAGTACAGAAATATTGTGAAATTCCGTATGGTACAGGACAATATGGAAATCCAGACAAACACAGCACAGTGTGGTACTCCACTAATGATACAAGCACAGTCATTGTTTCAGTCAAATGCACAACAAGGCCCAACATACATTTGCACAGTCTGTCACAGGTGTTTGTTTGCCAACCAAGTTAGGCAATGTGACCGCTCAAAGTACTCTAAGGATACTGAGCTTGCATCCATGTGCTTAACTGGCACTTATGTCCATGTTTGTGGAGACTGCTGCAAAGATAGCTGTGACATGCCAGAAAGAAAAGCGGAATGGATTTGTCATAGCTGCCACGAAAACGTAAAGTCTGGACATCTGCCCTCCATAGCAGTGGCAAATAATCTTGAGCTGGACCCTATACCAGATGAGCTACAAGGACTAAATGTGCTTGAGAGACATGTCATTGCAAAGTTCATACCTTTCGCCAAAATCATCTCACTTCCAAAGGGACAGCAGCGAGCAATCCATGGAGCAGTTGTATGTGTTCCATCTGAAGTGGAATCCACTGTTGACTCTTTACCCAGACCCTCATCGGAATCACAACTTCTGAGAGTGAAGTTGAAAAGACGTCTACGCTACAAAGGACACTTTCAATTTCAGAATCTTAACATGAGGAAAGTACAAACTGCCTTATTGAAGTTAAAGGATATTCATTCAGAATACAGAGACATCTCCTTACGGGAAGAAGATGACGATAACTACCTTGAATCAACAGCATTTGCACAGACTGAGAGTATGGATGAAAATGATGTGAATGTCAGACAAGAAGAATGTGTAGAAGGTGACTCTGAGTCTGAAAATCAACCCAGTGGACAAGAAGACAATGGCTGTGACATTGACAAACAAAATGAACAGGTAAGTGGTTCAGAATTGGAGGAGCAGGCAGAAGACCAAGATGATAATGTCGCACAACAGCATGCAATGGCTTTTGATTCTTGTCTTCAGCCAGCTGATGTAGGCCAGGAATTGTTGTCATTTGGAGATAATATTTACTCGATTGCACCAGCAGAAGGCAATCATCCAGCTAGCTTTTTCAAGACACGCAAATTGGAGTCTATGGCTTTTCCAGTACAATTCAGCACAGGAAGGAACACAATTGATGAAGATGACCGACCAAAGAAGATATCCCCAAGCAGGTATTTCAATGCAAGGCTATTCAATGCCGACAACCGTTTCGCCAGCGACACCAACTACATTTTCTTTGCTCAGTTTGTGACCGAGATGCACCTTGCCATGTCAAGCATGTCTATCCAACTGCGCAAGGGCAAAGTTTTCACCAAGGACGGACACAGGATTACCACCTCTTTGTTGAAAGACCAAAATGAAGTGCAGAAGCTTGTGCGACACGGGGAAGCCACAAGATTCATGCAGCCTCTCAGAGGAACTCCTGCCTTTTGGGAGAAGACAATGAAGGACCTCTTTGCTTGCCTCAGAATGCTTGGTCTCCCTACATTCTTCTGCACTTTCAGCGCTGCTGAGATGAGATGGCCTGAGATCATTGAAGCCATTATGAGGCAAAAAGGAGAAACTGTAAATGCTGCTGAATTGGACTGGACAACCAAATGTGAGATTCTGCGGAGTAACCCAGTGACAGTCATACGAATGTTCGAAAAGAGGGTTGAGGCACTAATGAGAGACCTGATTATGTCACCTGCTCAACCCATCGGTGAAGTGGTGGACTTTTTCTACAGGGTGGAATTCCAGGCACGGGGCTCTGGTCATATCCACTGCATTTTCTGGATCAAGGACGCACCCAAGATTAATGATGCCCCAGATGAACAGATTGCTGAATTTGTGGACAAGTACATCTCATGCCAACTGCCAAACGAAAGACTGGATCCCGAACTACACAACATTGTGAAGGAAGTGCAATCTCACAGCAGGAACCACACAAAATCATGCAAGAAAGGAAACAGGCACTGTCGCTATGGGTTTCCTAAGCCACCAGTCAATTCTACATTCATAACAAGACCACCTGAACCAACTCTGGATGAACGGTGCCCAAAGACACAAGCAAAAGCCAAGCTGAAGTCTGTTTGGGATTTGCTGCATGACCCAGGAACATCATTCAGAACTACAGAAGACATCCTTGCACAGTGCAACATGACTTATGAGGAATTTTACCAGTACTTGGAATTAATGACAGATAATAGTACCATTATGATGAGACGTGATCCCAAAGACTGCTGGATTAATAATTATAATCCAGATTTGCTCAGAGCGTGGAATGCCAACATGGACATTCAGTTCATTCTGAATCCATACAGCTGCATCATGTATGTGCTCTCATACATAACCAAAGCTGAACATGAAATGAGCGAGTTCCTGAAATGCATTGTGAAGGACTCATGTCATCAAAATGCCTCTGACATGGAACAGATGAAACAGATCATGCAGGCATACTCCAAAAACCGAGAGGTCAGTGTGCAAGAGGCAGTCACTCGTGCTTGCAGCTTGAAGCTCAAGTCTTGCTCACGCAGTGTGGTTTTTATTTCAACAGATGACAATGCATTGAAGATGAGCCTACCGAGGAAACAACTCGAAACAAGAGATCCAGACTCGGACAATGTATGGATGACTGGATTGCCAGAGAAGTATAAAGCCAGACCTTCGACTGATGAATTTGAAGGGATGTGCTTGGCAGACTTTGCATCCAACTACAGAATCATTTATGGAAGACAGAAAGAAGGCAAGAATGTTATACGCCTACAAGATGACATGGGATTCATTCAAAGGAGGTCAAACGGCAAACCAGCAGTGATCAGGTACGCACGCTTCTCTGAGAAGAAGGACCCTGAAAAGTACTACGGAACTCTACTGAAAGTGTTCGTCCCCTTCAGGTCAGAATCTCAGTTCAAGGTCGCACCATTTAATTCTTACCAGTGTTTTTACAGCAGCGCATGTATCAGGCTTCCAGGTTCAGAGGCACTGACACCAGTGTTCAAGATTGTGAAAGACAACAGGGAACGCTATGAAAAGGACTGTGATTCTGTGGAAAGTGCCATCGAAGACTTTGCGGAGAATGGACCAATTGAGGACGCATGGGCCAATTTCGCCCCAAACTCTGAGCTCATTCGCCTTGAGGCCATTTCAGAACGCCAACCAGCAGACAGAATGGAGGATGAAGACCAAGACGACATTCCAGAATTTAGCAGAAATTCAGATGGAAGACCAGCAGTGCCCCTTGTAGAGTGCCCAGTACTAAGCTCCAGAGAACTGCGGCAGATGTACCAGAGTCTCAATCAAACACAAGCAGCCATATTTTACAAAGTAAGAGACTGGGCCTTGAGTCTTGTCAATGGACAAAACCCTCACCAGTTATTTTATTTTGTTACTGGAGGAGCTGGCACTGGCAAATCTCACTTAATCAAATGCATCTACAATGAAATCACCAAAATCTTGAGAAGGCTCCCTGCTCTTCATGAAGACAACGACATATCAAGACCAACAGTTCTGCTGACCTCTTTCACAGGAACTGCAGCATACAACATCTCAGGAAACACGTTGCATTCCATATTGAAACTGCCACGAATTCTGAAGCCACCATACCAAGGACTGGGAAATTGTTTGGATGAAATGAGAATCATTCTGTCTCATCTACAAGTCCTTGTCATCGACGAAGTCTCCATGGTGTCAAAAGAACTCTTTGCATATGTGGACTTAAGACTTCAACAGATCAAAGGCAACAAAAAACCTTTTGGAGGCCTGTCCATCCTCTGTGTAGGGGACTTTTTTCAGCTGTCACCAGTAGGCAAATCAAAGCCACTTTGTGTCTTTGAAGAGAACACTATGGACATTTGGAAAGACAACTTCCAAATAATCACATTGACGGAAATCATGAGACAAAAAGAAGACACAGCATTTGCAGAGATGCTCAACAGGCTTCGTGTGAAAAAGAAAAAGGAACCCTTGCTGGACAGTGACAGAGCACTGCTGGCTTCACGCACTTTTGCAAGAAAAGAAGATTGCCCTCTGGAGGTTTTACACATCTTTCCCACAAACAAAGAAGTTGATGCACACAACAAAAAAGCCCTTTCTCTCCTCAGTCCCAGTGTTACTCAAGTCGACGCAGAAGACTATATAAAAGATCAACGAACAGGACGAATGATTAGACAGGCAGCTCCTCACAAAGGAGGAAAAGAGGATCTACCTGACACTCTGCTGCTATCAGAAGGTGCACGCATTGTCATAACAAGAAACTTGGACACCTCAGATGGTTTGGTTAATGGGAGCTTTGGAAAAATTTCAAAGATCGTCTGTCAAGTGGACAGAAATGGGAAGTCCTACGTGGATGTCATTGGATTGCAGTTGGATAGTCCAACAGCTGGACACAAGCGACGCAATCAGGCCCCTGTCAACGATGACACTACCGTTTACATTGATCGAGTAGAAGAACGTTCTGCTAAAAAGCATTTCTTGAGAAGGCAGTTTCCATTGAAATTGGCCTACGCCTGCACAGCCCACAAAGTACAAGGTGCAACATCTTTATCAGCTGTGGTGTCTCTTCAACGTGTTTTTGAGGCTGGCATGGCTTATGTCGCTTTAAGCAGAACCACATCCTTGCAGGGCCTGCACATCATTGATTTTGATGAAAAGATGATCTACTGTAACGAGAAGGTTTTGGATTCACTGGAAACCATGCCAAAAGCAGACATCGACAATGTTATGCCACTCTTACAACATGCCGAGACTACAGCCAATGGAAGCCTTACAGTCATCCATCACAACGTTGAAGGTTTACACTGCCATATTGACGACATCAAGAAACATCATGAGATAATTCTGGGAGACATTTTGTGCTTCACTGAAACTCATATGTTTGGATCGACCATCCCTGAGACACTGCAGCTTGATGGCTACAACATGTTCAGAAGGAACAGGCAAGTATCTTACAGCAGCTTCCCACAAATGGCAGGCCAAAAAGGTGGTGGTGTTGCAATATATGCCAAAAACCACATACATGCCCAGGCTTTACAATATATTATGGGAGTCATCGACTTGGAATTTCTGGCTTTGAAAATCACACATCCAGTTCGGGCTGTAATAGCAGCTGTATACAGGCCACCAAATTACAACAAGATGGACTTTCTAACAAATCTGAGAAATCTGTTGGAAGCCATTGAAACTATGGACGTGGACCATGTGATTGTCTGTGGAGACTTCAACGAAGATCTCCGGACTTCAAACTCAAAACCAATTAATGAATATTTTTCAATCCGAGGATATACACAACTAATACAGGGATCAACAACTGACAAAAACACAGAACTCGATCTCATTTTTGCTTCTCACCCACAAAAGTGCATAACATCAGGAATACTACATTCATATTACAGCTACCATAGACCCGTGTATGCTGTTTTTCAGGATTGATACAGTACTCATAAACCACATATTGCTGACTTGACTCACAATAGCACCAACATGAAACACTTGTTTCCAGGGACTTATTAAGGCTATATTGACTGTGTTACCAGAATAGTTATGACAGTGGCTATGATAAGTGGAACGGTTGCAACAGAGGGCTCTAAAGTATTAGATACTTGTGAGTGTTGCTATGTAGTGCTAGGCTAGTGTAGAAGTGGTGGTTGATATGCTGGTTGCTAGGAAAGTTAATCATGTTCATTGTCATAGTGATGGCTATATTTCTGTGAAAGTGGTTGCTATGCTGTTGCTAGGGGACTTTTCATGACTGCTATACTGTTGCTAGGATAGTTATGATGGTTGTTATACTAGTTGCTATACTTAATTTTATTCAATACTAGATTGTAACTGTGTCAGGGATTGCTATGTAGTTGCTAGAGTACTTTAAGTGGGTGCTAGATTGTTACTAGGTTAACTGTGATGATGGATAAGCCAGTTGCTAGGTTAATGATGTTTTCCATTGTGATGTTTCCTATGTTATTGTTTTGTGGAAATGCTTAGGCTAGGCTGTTGCTAGGCTGCTTAAAGTGATTGCTAAGCTGTTGCTAGGATGCTATTACTAGAATGTTGTTAGTTGATATACTGGTTGCTGTCTTAATCATGCTGGTTGCTATGTTACAGTGGAAGTTGTTGCTGAGCTATTGCTAGGTACTTATAGTGGTTGCTTTACTGGTTGCTAGATTAGTCATGTCAGTTAATGTATTATTTCTACTGTATAAGTTGTTACTGTGAAAGTTGATGCCAGACTGTTGCAAGTGTATTTGAGATGGTTGCTAAGTGTTTGTTGTTTCTGTTGCTGAGCAGTCTCTTATCTATCTCTTGACCACAAATTACTGTACTTGTTGCTGAGTTGACCAACAACGACGCCGGCAACAAACACATTGACACCGAATCAACATTTGTGTCATTATATATTATGTATCCACACTACATCCAAGACTGTTAGTGCATTTCTATAATGACTTGCCCCTTTGAGCGGGATCAGGGTAGGGGAGCTAAACACGTAGCAACCCAGGCCCCTCATTGTTTGTGTAGGTACAGGTTAGCATGTGCGAGCAGCTGGATGTTATACTACATGTTGCTGAGTTGACCCACAACGGCGCCGGCAACGAAGACTTCCACACACACACACACACACACACCACTCTTTCAAACAGAAACATCATTCCGTTACATCTGCCTCGTCCACAAACCGCATGTTGCTGAGTTGAACCACAACGGCGCCGGCAACCAACGTTTTCACAAACAACTACCTCAACACCTGTCTCTCACGTCTGCCTCTTGTCCACAAACCGCATGTTGCTGAGTTGAACCACAACGGCGCCGGCAACCAACGTTTTCTCAAACAACTACCTCAACACCTGTCTCTCACGTCTGCCTCTTGTCCACAAACCGCATGTTGCTGAGATGAACCACAACGGCGCCGGCAACCAACGTTTTCACAAACAACTACCTCAACACCTGTCTCTCACGTCTGCCTCTTGTCCACAAACCGCATGTTGCTGAGTTGAACCACAACGGCGCCGGCAACCAACGTTTTCTCAAACAACTACCTCAACACCTGTCTCTCACGTCTGCCTCTTGTCCACAAACCGCATGTTGCTGAGTTGAACCACAACGGCGCCGGCAACCAACGTTTTCTCAAACAACTACCTCAACACCTGTCTCTCACGTCTGCCTCTTGTCCACAAACCGCATGTTGCTGAGATGAACCACAACGGCGCCGGCAACCAACGTTTTCACAAACAACTACCTCAACACCTGTCTCTCACGTCTGCCTCTTGTCCACAAACCGCATGTTGCTGAGTTGAACCACAACGGCGCCGGCAACCAACGTTTTCTCAAACAACTACCTCAACACCTGTCTCTCACGTCTGCCTCTTGTCCACAAACCGCATGTTGCTGAGTTGAACCACAACGGCGCCGGCAACCAACGTTTTCTCAAACAACTACCTCAACACCTGTCTCTCACGTCTGCCTCTTGTCCACAAACCGCATGTTGCTGAGTTGAACCACAACGGCGCCGGCAACCAACGTTTTCACAAACAACTACCTCAACACCTGTCTCTCACGTCTGCCTCTTGTCCACAAACCGCATGTTGCTGAGTTGACCCACAACGACGCCGGCAACAAACACATTGACACCGAATCAACATTTGTGTCATTATATATTATGTATCCACACTACATCCAAGACTGTTAGTGCATTTCTATAATGACTTGCCCCTTTGAGCGGGATCAGGGTAGGGGAGCTAAACACGTAGCAACCCAGGCCCCTCATTGTTTGTGTAGGTACAGGTTAGCATGTGCGAGCAGCTGGATGTTATACTACATGTTGCTGAGTTGACCCACAACGGCGCCGGCAACGAAGACTTCCACACACACACACCACTCTTTCAAACAGAAACATCAGTCCGTTACATCTGTCTCTTGTCCACAAACCGCATGTTGCTGAGTTGAACCACAACGGCGCCGGCAACCAACGTTTTCACAAACAACTACCTCAACACCTGTCTCTCACGTCTGCCTCTTGTCCACAAACCGCATGTTGCTGAGTTGAACCACAACGGCGCCGGCAACCAACGTTTTCACAAACAACTACCTCAACACCTGTCTCTCACGTCTGCCTCTTGTCCACAAACCGCATGTTGCTGAGTTGAACCACAACGGCGCCAGCAACGAAGACTTTCACACTGACAAAGAAATGCATATAACATATATTATCATTATTAACTTCACTTGTGTGCGTCAGAGTTGTTATTCACAGAGTTGTTATTCATAACTTGTTATTCACAGTTGAAAACTGAAGGTCATTCTCATGTGTTTTGAACTGCTTGTTAAATAAAAGAACTTTCTTGTGTCTAAGAGCGCAGAGACTGTTTCGGAAAGGAGAAGCACTTCCTCTCTATGTCTCTCCTCTTGGCGCCAGAGTAGTACTGAAACCTATACTACTTGTCTGTGGTTCTTGTGTCAATACAACTCATAACTTGTTATTCACAGTTGAAAACTGAAGGTCATTCTCATGTGTTTTGAACTGCTTGTTAAATAAAAGAACTTTCTTGTGTCTAAGAGCGCAGAGACTGTTTCGGAAAGGAGAAGCACTTCCTCTCTATGTCTCTCCTCTTGGCGACAGAGTAGTACTGAAACCTATACTACTTGTTTGTGGTTCTTGTGTCTTAATATTGGGAAGATTTTCCTCACACACACACACACACACACACACACACACACACACACACACACACACACACACACACACACACACACACACACACACACACACACACACACACCACTCTTTCAAACACAAATGTCTGTCTGTTACGTTAGCCTCTTGTCCACAAACTGCATGTTGCACAGTTCACACACATCTACCCAGAATCTTTGATTTATAAATAACCCCAGCATTAAAAAACTGCAATGTGTCAAACCTTAATATACGGTATATATATATGTACTGTATGGGCAATTCCATGCAAAACTGTGAAGTCCATAACCCCACCGGGGTCAAACTATGATGTGGATGATGATTTCTTTAAAGTTTACCATTCGCTATTGTTTTCATAACATATTCAATGACATTGTTAACATAACCATTTGCATTATATAAATACCATTGCATATTATGGACATGGCAGTTTACATGGAATTGGCCATATATTTTCTGTGTGTATGCATGTTTTACCTTTGCCTCTTGTTCACAAACTGCATGTTGCACAGTTCACCCACATCTACCCAGAATTCTTTGATTTATAAATAACCCCAGCATTAAAAAACTGCAATGTGTCAAATCTTATATATATATATATATATATATATATATATATATATATATATACTGTATACATGTAAGATTTTACACATTGCTGCATGGGCAATTCCCTGCAAAACTGTCAAATCCATAACCCCACCGGCTCAAACTATGATGAGGATGATGATTTCTTCAAAGTTTACCATTCGCTATTGTTTTCACAACATATTCAATGACATTGTTAACATAACCATTTGCATTATATAAATACCATTGCATATTATGGACATGGCAGTTTACATGGAATTGGCCATATATTTTCTGTGTGTATGCATGTTTTACCTTTTCCTCTTGTTCACAAACTGCATGTTGCACAGTTCACCCACATCTACCCAGAATTCTTTGATTTATAAATAACCCCAGCATTAAAAAACTGCAATGTGTCAAATCTTATATATATATATATATATATATATATATACTGTATACATGTAAGATTTTACACATACTGTAGCTGCATGGGCAATTCCCTGCAAAACTGTCAAATCCATAACCCCACCGGGTCAAACTATGATGAGGATGATGATTTCTTCAAAGTTTACCATTCGCTATTGTTTTCACAACATATTCAATGACATTGTTAACATAACCATTTGCATTATATAAATACCATTGCATATTATGGACATGGCAGTTTACATGGAATTGGCCATATATTTTCTGTGTGTATGCATGTTTTACCTTTGCCTCTTGTTCACAAACTGCATGTTGCACAGTTCACCCACATCTACCCAGAATTCTTTGATTTATAAATAATCCCAGCATTAAAAAACTGCACAGTGCACCACTGGGAGCACAGACACCTATTTTCATGCCACCTTGCTCTGCCAGCCTGTTCACTCTCTCTGGACCACATTAACCAACACACTATCTTCGATACTGGGCTGCAGAGTACCACTGTCCTGCACTCTGTCATCTAGGAGATATCTCAGACACCCCCATCCCTTCCAAATACAAAACCCCAGTCCTTGTCTCTCTAGCTATCGCTAAGAAAATAGTCTTTCAAAACTGGAAATCAAAATCATCCTGTCTTTTCACCCATTGGGCCAACCTCATCACAGAATTCAATTTCATAGAAGAAACCATTGCACATAAAATGAGCAATGTATCTGCCTTTAAAGAAACCTGGAATCCCCTCATAACCTTTCTACAAATTCAGCAATTACTGTAAGCCACATACATTCCCATCACCCCCTGCAACTATCTCTACTTTCCCCCTCAACAACACCTATCAGTTAAACACTCACAGACATATCAACCCCACACTCATAACTCTGACTAGCTGTCTCTCTCTCGGTCTGTCTGTATGTCTGTCTTGTCTTTTCTGTATATCTGTCTGTCTGTTTATCTGTCTCTGTTTGTGTACCTGTCTCTCTCTGTCCTGTCTGTCTTGTCTTGTCTTTCTGACAGTCTGTCTGTTTACCAGTCACTATTTGTGTGCCTGTCTCTGTCTGTCTCCATTTGTTTGTCTGTGTACCTGTCTCTGTCTATCTGTCTGTCTGTCTGTGTACCTCCCTATCTCTACGCTACACCTTGTCACTCTTTAATGTCTGAAAAAAATATACTTTTTTTTTGTTTTGTTTTGTCTTGTATCTTGTGCACTGGGATCCTTCAACCATTCTCTTTTTTTGTTAAACCTTGATGTGAATAAAAATAAAGTTGTCCTCCGAAGACGGGGGGGTGGTGGTGGGAAAAAAAAGAAAGAAAAAAAAAACAATGTGTCAAATCTAACGTGTGTGTGTGTGTGTGTGTGTGTGTGTGTGTGTGTGTGTGTGTGTGTGTGTGTGTGTGTGTGTGTGTGTGTGTGTGTGTGTGTGTGTGTGTGTGTGTGTGTGTGTGTGTGTGTGTGTGTGTGTGTGTGTGTGTGTGTGTGTGTGTGTGTGTGCGCGCGCGCGCGCGCGCGCGCGTACTGTATAGGCAATTCCATGCAAAACTGTCAAGTCCATAACCCCACCGGAATCAAACTATGATGTGGATGATGATTTCTTCAAAGTTTACCATTCGCTCTTCTTTTTTGTACAACATATTCAATGACATTGTTAACAACCATTTGCATTATATAAATACCATTGCATATTATGGACATGGCAGTTTACATGGAATTGGCCATATATTGTTTGTGTGTATGCATGTATTACCTTTGCCTCTTATTCACAAGCTGCATGTTGCTGAGTTAACCCACAACACCACAACAGCACCGGAAACCAACACCTTCACAGATAAGTAGCATACCATACTAACACCAAATTGAAGCTTGTTTTATGCTATGCATCTCTGCTAAATCTGTCTTTCTACAGATTTTCTTTAAAAAACTTTTCACCATTAAATTTGTTCCCATTAATGATTAATTTCAAGATATGTACTCAGCTTGACTTGTTTTCAATGTATCAATATATACATGCCTTAAAGAGCACTATGAACATTTGTAGCATCTCAGTTTTGGCTCACATTGTACACCTTCAGTAGGCATGCAAAAGCAAAAGTGTACAACTAAAGTAAATTGAGATATTTCAATATGACCATAGCATTTTATAAGATATTGGTGTTTCCCTAGAACATCAACAGAAGTAATATCATGCTGAAAGTCATACTGCGTCTTAAAACATACCACTTTACTGCTTCCCATAGTTAGGTAAGGTGCAGTGTGGAACTTCAACCACCTTAGGGTCTTATTGGAACGGACCTCCTCTGCTGAGGGCTTGTGTGACTGGTTCCCCAGTCATGCGTCCCATGGTGGGTACTGACCACACCTGTGCTGGTGCTGACTACCCTCCACCATGCCTTAGTTATGCTGCTTTAGCATAGCGCTGTCATGGACTTTTCATGTGTCACGCCGTACAACTCCTCTTCTCCCCTCTCCCTCTTTCCTTCTCTCCCTATCCTGTCATTCAACTCCCTCTACTTCCTCTCCCCCTGCCTTTTCCCTGTATAGTATAATATTTTACATCACCATTGATATGCTTATTAATACTAACCATTATGACTTATAGTAATACTAACCCACTTTATTTCTCTTCCCTTTCCCCTATACTTCACCTGTGAGGCGAACCATTGCCAGTCATCATCCATCTTTGTGCCTGGCCCTCATCACACCTGAAATCCCTTCCCTATGACTGCCCTACCATCGCCTGCTGTGCTTCCCTGCCTGGATTCCTGGCCCACGCATCCTAGCGACCCATTACTTTCCGACAATTTATTCCCTACACTGTACTATTTGAACTTTCTGATACTACAAATGACTTTACTCTACTGTAACTGAACCTAGGCAGATGGGTTGGGCCCTAGAGTCGTGGATCTGTACAAGGTTTCTTCCTATATGTATCTCCAATTCTAGGGAGTTTTTCATTGCCCCTGTTAATCATGGGCTCTCTTTGAATGTTTAACACTCTTTAAAGCGCCAGGAGACGTATAATGCTTTGGCGCTCTATGATCAAAACAAACGTCACTTGCTTGCTTGCCTTTCGTCTGCTGATGTCTTCAAACATTAAACATGAACATGAAACTTTACAGATATGTATTATGGAACTTTCTATATTCCTATAAGGTGTTCAGACCAGAATGTATCAAAGGTTAGATATGTTAATACAGTTTTCAGGTGGTTGGTATGGTTTAATAATGTTATTAGTTATGGCGTTAGATCCCCCCGCCATCATTGTCATCCTAGCATGAGCCTAACTTACCAAAGTTGAACTGTATTTGTGAAATGGCATTTTTAATGATCTTAGCCTACTATCATGAGCTGATAGACACCTCAGTCATATGCTACAATATTACTCTGATGTGAAGAAACTGTTGCCAATTTCATAATGAAGTATTAACATGATATTATGGCATGTATTTTTCACCATGTGATAACATCCAACTGTTAGTCGTATCACTTCATTTTAGTGTATGAAAATGTAGGTGAGATTACACTAGACCTATGTCTAAAAATAATTACTGTATGTCCTAATAATAAATGAGTCAATTATATTGTGATGAGATCATAGTCAACGTAATCTACATCTCTTTTAGTTTAATACAGTTATATAAAGTTTTATATGTGAAGTTTAATATGTGCCATCATGAACACTAAGCCATTACAAGTTTTTGTTATCTATTGTTTCCATTACATACGTTATTTGAATTAGCAATGATGTGTTGTCTGTTGATTTTGAATTACTTTTTAAAAGATAATACCATGAAAGTACAGATTATATAGTACATCACTAATGTTTGTCGTAATCTAAAGCTATTGTTTTACATTCTTATTATTTTTGCTTTGCTATGTTTACTGAAGTCAGAGTGTGAGCTAATGTTTTTGAAGGTTTTTCCATAACTGCAATGCATGGTGAACTTCAGAAATGAAGATCTGGACAAATTGTTGGATTTCACCTCAAATATCTTCAATCATTTGGAATCCCACACAATATTGAAATAACAAAACATATTTATTTACAAGTAAATACAAAAATGAACACAATTGTTAAATTAAAATATAAAAACATAATTAAATAATTAAAGACAACATAATACATAAAACAAATATAACAACATTTCAAACAAAACCAAAAAAAAATATAGAAAACTAAATCTGATCCTCTTGTTCTATAATGTTGCAGAAAAAAAGAACAAGTCAGTGAACTCATATTAGAGGGTAGGTGTAATAAAAGCAGGTGTAACCTTCACTATATAACTGATACATGAATAAGGTAATATTACAATAGTTTGGAAAGATGCACTGAATACATCAATTGTTATGTTTTCATATAGAATGACCTTAAAGTATTTTCAATGAAGTGAACTACATACCGTCTGCAGCAAAGGCAGTGGCATCCTCTGTCTGCCCGCTTGCGCCTACCGCATCCGACATATCCACTTCTAAGATTTTAACATAAAAAACACAAGTCGTCTTAACTATTAGAAGGTAGGTAGGGGAGAACCGGCACAATCGTAACACTTTTTTACTGTCTCAGTTCAAACTAGCTTTACACAAAGACGATAGACTTGAGAGCTGTGAAACTTGACCAGCACAGAGTCATACATCTATACTCCATGAAAGTTGAAACAGAATTGAAAAAATATTTTATAGTTTGTTTATAATTTAACTGAACAGTGTCATGTACCTTTGTTACAACCTAGACGCAGCCATAAAAAGTGCGGCACAGTTGTAACGGTATAGCGTCATGGTTGTAACAGTGCTAAAATCGTGAATCCTATAACATATTTTAACACAAAACACTGCTGGCTTAAACAAAGAACATCTGTTTTCATATATAATCAACAAAAAAAGTCAAAATGTATGACTGTTAAAGCTAATTTATTGTATGAGTGATTAGCCATTGGAGACCGTATGATACGATGTTATGCTAGCTCAGAACAACCTTTAAATATGCTTATTTTGGTCATATCGACTTGATAAAACCTGTTAATATAGTTGATAAACTGCTTATCTCTTACATGTCTGAAGCATTTGGTCCAACACTGATATTTGAAGTTGCTGTGTTAACTTTAATTGAGGGTGATCGCGGCACAAAATCATAATCCATAACTCGCAATGATAACTGCTCACGCATGCGCGATAAAATCAGTTCATTTTGCCATAGAGACGGGTGTTACAACTAAGCCGCACAGGTCATGTTTTTATTTTCATTTAATTGCATTTGCTATGACTATATAAATCAAATGGCTCTCATGTTAACTTGAAACAGAGGGACTGGCGATATGAATGGCATTTGATTGAAGTCTACACATTAAAATTTCGCGACGCAAACTTAAACAAACAGCTGCGGTTTAAAATAAAATAAAAATCGCGATGCTTGAATTTGGCTCTTTTTTGCTTAATATCTCTGGTTGTATGTACAGTAGACCATTCATATTTGGATGGCTATACGATTGTAGATAATTACTTGATATGAGTCTATTTGCGTTCCTGTAGCTACACCATATCTTGAGAAATAAACACTGTTACATTTGTACCGCTGTTACAATTGTCCCAGTTCTCCCCTATGTAATCAAAGCAAGTGTAACCTAAACCAGTTTTACCCAAACGTTTTTCCTTGAAGGCCCCCATCCCCCCCAAGCCCGACCTGAAGATTACTTAACTATAAATGTTTCAAAGATGCACCGAATACATCAATTGTTATGTTTTGATATAGAGTGACCTTAAAGTATTTTCAATGAAATAGACTAGGCCTACTTACGATCCATAGCAAAGGCAGCGGCAGCTGCCTCGGCCTCCTTCATAGCCTCCACATCTCTTGTGAGCTTCTGTATGGTGGAATTTTTTATTTTAAGCTCATTTCGAAGTAGGCTGACATTTTGGGTCAGCCCACTTATTTTTTTTTTCTGTGTCTGTAAACTTTGCATAACTGCGGATCCGATTGCGGTCATGTCTGCCGCGACCTGCTTCCGATCAACTGCCGGGTCTTGGCAACGATACTGTTAAAAGGCAGAGGCAACCTAAAGTTAGATTATATAAATCTATTTGTAATACAATATTGATACATGATAAAATATAACTTACCACCAGCAATTCCAGCTGGTCTCGCAATTTGTCCAGCTGGACATCGCCTGTTTTCGGGAGCTTTGTGGGTGACTGCATTGCCATGATCTGAAATTGGAATTTAAATATCACCTTCCTAAAAATTAGCCCAATAAAATCTGCTAAAAAAGGCCATTGTATGTCAATTAAATGTAACATAACAGATATAAATAAATGACACATGCAAATATTTGAACATGTTTTTGTAACGTAAGCGATTTAAAATGTTAAACTCGGTCAACAAACAAACATCATTTTTTACGAGTCATGATCTCCTCACTTCTACCTAGTTCTTCCTATCTATTGCATAGGCTACATCTTACAGACTTTTCACTTACAGCAAACAACATTTAACCGTCTAAATAATAATCTTAACTTGGATTTGGTCCATTATACAGTATCAATGCTAAAACTCTGAGTGGCCTACTTACTTCTCCTGTTCGCTCCGATGAAAAGACTGATTTCGGTGTAGTCACACGTTCTTGTTAAGGATAGAAGGACATTACGTAGTTCAATTTCCGATGGTGGATGAACAATCTATTTTACAAATTTATTAAATTACTTCAATATTATTCATATTATTAAATTGTCCTGTTGAAATGTAAAAATAAACATATTTATTATTATTGTTATTATTATTATTATTATTTTAAATCTCTAGAAACCTAAACAGATGGCCACCTCTCTCTACTTTCGTTTTCGCTGAAACCTCCTTCTGACTGTGCGCCAGTTGCTAACTGATCTTAGACTACGGTAAATTAGATTAATGGTCATGCTTTTGTATTGTAATGGTGTTTACTGAAATATTGGATAATAATCCCTCATATTTGTTATTGTAATGTTGTTATACTCATATTGAAAGGTAGTAGATGTGTTAACAACTTCAGATAGAACTATCCATTAGAAGCTAGCCACGGTGTTCCTCGAACACCACGGTAGGCTACATTCAAGTAGGCTGTTAGTAAAATGCTAGCTTGATTATTTAGCCTAAACGTTTCACGTTGTAAAACAAAACAGTTTGTTTGCATAAGGTTACCAAAAAAAGACTGAATATAACAACAACATATGTGAATAGTAGACTAAACATAACATTAAGAACATTCTTTACGTTTAACGGTTAACTCTTAACACATCAGAATTTTGGGAGCTTATGATAGCATGTGCTAGTTTTGCAGTGTTGAGAAGTCAATTTGAATATATTCAATAATGAAAATATAATTTGTATCATTATTTAATTTCATTTATCTCTTTCAGATTATGAATCAACACCGACTGCAAAGTAAGTGTAACCTTCAACAAAATCAAATGTTGGCAGGGACGTTATTATTTGTAGACATGCTTGTTCTGACTTGTTATTTTTTGGCTATTCAACCAATGTTGTTAGAAGGGTAAGGAAAACACCTAGTGGCATAAATGAATAGCGTAATATATTTTAGAAACGGGAGATAAGGAGTTGACGGCAAATAAATTGTTCTTTACATTCGGAGCATTGGAAAGATATCTGTAAATTTTTTTTTTTAAATGTTTCTGATATAAGAATGCAATACGTACACAAGTATTTATTTGACAGAAAAGATGATATTAAGTGTCCAATGTTTATGTTATTAACGTTTTCATATTACCAATTGTATAGCCTAACTGACTAGCCTGGAATCCAATTTCTGCATGTTTTCTTAATTAATGTTAGTCCTGGTTCTATGTGTGGAAAATAAGCTATGTGTTAATAGACAGCAATTTCATACAAGTAATTGTATACTTAAATGTCTTTAGTTTTACAAAAAAATAAATAAATACAAAGTAATAGAATCAATAAATGACTGTCTGGAATAGCATTTCTATGTACTAAAGCTTCTATCAATATTCAAAAAGTTAGCTATCTGCCTACACCTTGTTAGGACACAATTACCCGGGCAAAATAATGCTGCATTTTAATGAACACTTGTAGCTATTTGAATGCACCTAAGATATCACTTTTAGTATTAGGTTATTAATTGAATGAGTCTACACTGAACTTAAAGAAATCTAAAGTGTCTTCGATTACATATGAAGTTGAATTTAATTTATTCATTTAAAATTGTTGTCATGTCCATGTAAGGACATGTTTTCTCTTTTGATCCATTATGATTGTAAAGTTGCATGACACTGCATTGCTTTTATGATTAACTAATCCTGATTTATCTTTTTAGATATGCCAAAAGTCTGGATAATTGGCAGTAGCTACATTCGCCGTGGGGAGGAGGCAGCAAGGAGAACATTGGGCAGCAACCTTGGTGCCAATGCCCAGGTAGAGTGGTTTGGCTGGGGTGGATTGAGGTGGCACTCTATTGTCCCCCGCTTTAATAATTTGGTTCGAACAAAATCTCCCCCGGATGTCCTGCTTCTTCACTGCGGCGGGAATGATTTGGGCAAAATTAGAAGCATACATCTTGTCGCAGTGATGAAGCAGGACATGCAGAATCTTCAACGGCGTTTCCCAAACATGAAGATTATTTATTCGGCCATCACCCAGAGACGCTACTGGAATTCTGCACGCCCGAGGGGAATTGAGCATTCTCGTAGATGGGTGAACAGTGAGATGGCTACTATGGTTACTGTGGTTCACCACCGCGACATACGCTTTAACAGTCCTGAGCTGTTTCTTAGGGACCAGGTTCATTTGTCCCCTTTGGGCAATGACATTTTTTTAAATGATTTAGCTGAGTGTCTGAGAGCCTTATTCCCATAAGGGTGATATGGGATTAATGCCTCACACTAGCCTATTGGCTAATTCAGTTGAGGACTGTTAAAGTTTATGTTGTTATTGGTGTTCATTTGGATTTTTTATTTTCAAACATATCAAATTGGTAGCTGTATCACTGTTCATTTCCATACACATAACTAAATTCCAATTGGCATTTTTTATCCTAAATTACTTAAATTTCTATATGACAATCATTTCAATTGGCATGAGTTTCCCAAATTGTTAATGCCACCTATCCACCTCTGCCAAACTCTCCCCATATCTGTTCTCCTAACTATCTCTCCCCACGGTGAATGTAGCTTATTCAGCCATATTCATATAATAGAGCATTATGGTGAACCTGACCTGAGGGTAACCACAGACACGTAAGTTTTGGTCATTTGAAATCATTGTATGCATTCTCCGTCCTATATTCTAACCATTACACCATCCAGTATAGTGCCACTACCCTACCTGAATCAGTGCAAACCTATAACCTCCCCAATAATAATAGTAATAATAATTAGGTAAAAATAATAGTGTCCACTTTTCCAGAACTCCCAGAATTCCCTTACAGCTGAGGAAAGTCGGAGCTACGTTTTTTTCACTCAGTAGTCAAGCTTATGTCTAGAGTGTGTATGTGTGTGGAGACTTAAACTGTGAAGTTGGGCCCACTTATTGTATAGCAGTAAATAAACTGATTTTGGAACATTTTGCCATGCATGTTTCTGTACAATCACTCGTATTCCTTGGAACCAATCTCTGCAACTCAATCCGCTGAGTTTCACTTTCTTGAGAAACAGGAACTCTGTCCGATGCTAGAACTACACATAGCACTGTCTACAATTCCTATTCCTAAACCCATATAACCTCATGTGTCGTAGTTCAATATTCTCCCTCTCTTACAGTCTTTCAGCAGGTTACAGCCGCACCAATACCCAGCAATGTGGTGGTTCCAGCAGGGCATGTGCATATTACCCGTGGCTCTAGTGATTTGGACTGCTGCCACGTTTGCCTTCGCCTACATCAGTGCTGTGTTGCTAAAGCATGTTGACCCCCTTGTGCCATATATAAGGTAAGAGGACTGAACATATATTTGCTTAGTTAATGTGTCATGTGTTGTGGTAACAATGATGACCAGTGTTGATAATGTCATTGATCCCATACAATGACTGATGTAGTAGGCTAATATAGTCAAATCCATGCAAATGTTTCATGTGGAAACTGAATGACCTTCTGGTTGCTGAATTTCAGAGGCAGAAAGGTGCTTGTAGATATTTGATGGCAAACTGGCATTCCTGTGTACAAAGATGTTTATTTTTTTAAGTACAATGAGTGAGGTTTTTCAGAAAAATTATGTTTATTTGTAATTTTATCATTATGTTACCTCAGAAATGATACATGCGTCTGAAGCTCCTGAAAGATGTGTGTTTGGGATAATGCTCAACATCTCTGCATTCCTTGGTAAAGTAGCTTGTGTGTCTTTCTCTTTCTCTCTCTCTCTCTCTCTCTCTGTATGGTAATATATGTCCATAAAGTTTGTTTAAATGTCATGTTTGGACATGTCAGGTACAGTTACATGACTGAATGGTATTTTTTGTTTTTGTTGTGGCTGCTAATACATTCCAATCAAGTATAAACTTACGGACATTGTATAACTATATAAATAAAATCTCCTGGCCAACAAAAGTCTGTATGGTCTCCTTTTAGAAGGTTATATGGTGAATATTTATGACTCAAAAGGCTAATCTTTCTCAGATCTCTCACACTGTGAGTCATGGTTTGATACACTATGGGTATCGAAGTATAAACAGGTCCAGGCACTAACGGACCAGGGAGAGACCAGAGTCCATCAGCTGAACCTGCTGGGTATCATTCTTGGCTGGACCAACTCCCTGGGCATGTGTGTCGTGGGGAACTTTCAGGTAGGACAACATTCACAGATTCATGTGACTTGGGACTGTTGTTTTCCCTCACTTCTGCATTCTCATGGTCTGTTTCTTTACAGAAAACAACCCCCTTCTCCATACACATTGTTGGGGCGGTGATGACCTTTGGTGTTGGAGCGCTGTACATCTTGGTGCAGACCGGCGTGTCCTATTGGATGCAGCCGCATGTTCACAGCAAAAGCATGTTCTGGGTTCGCCTCAGTATCGCAATCAGGAGACACGTCAGCATCATCAGCAGTATCCTTCCTTTAACTTTTAACCCTTAAACATCCAATGAGGAGAATTATCTTTCTATCTGTCTATCTTACCTATTTATTCATCTGTCTACCTGTCTGATCAGATTAGATCTAATTGGTTGCTAGTTACTCTACAACAGAATTCACATGATAAATGAGTGTAGATGCTAAAATATTGACAATTGCATGCAACATTGGACAATGCCAGGTGTCCAGGGTAAGGTTAGTGGCAAAGGACAATCTTTCACATACCTTTTGAAGTGTGAATGCAGAGGCTGTATTCCGTCATTAAAATCCATGTTTGTATGTTACTGTTTCACTTTTTCACTTCCTCATCTGCTGGATTCTAAATTTGCTCCAACCTCTGCGGTCTCTCTGCATTTTTCAGTCCCACATGGAGTTTGAGTGGTTCTCTCTGTAATGTATGTAATCTGTCTGCTATAGCAGAGTGCTCCTTAACCTGGTGCTTCTTCAGTGTTTGTGTCATCCATGATCATGTACAGCAAATTGCCTGGGATGGACTTGTCAAAGAAGCTACACTGGATCCCAGGAGAAACGGTAAGGTTTAAGTGTGACAAGTTTGCAAGATGAGTGTGACTCAAAACTCTTCACCTTCATAAATAGAGGAATTTCAGCAAAACCTTCTCAGTTTCATATCCATTTTAAGACTGGTTGACATGTGTGGTCAATAAAAACAAAGATAGGACAAAATAAACAACAAAGGCACACCTTGACCTAGATACAATCTGTCTGAATATTATTTCAAGAATATTCAAGAAGCTATGTTGTGCTTGTTTTTTGTGTGGCAGGGCTACACCGCTCATCTTATCAGCACCATCTCTGAGTGCTCTCTGGCCTTCTCCTTTGTCTACTTCTTCTTCACCTACATCAGGGACTTCCAAGTAAGAGCCTCATTCACCACCTTTCCTCCCCTTTTTCTTTATTCCCATTTCCCCTGCCCTCTATTTCGCAAGACTGTATTTACCCATGATCTGCTTGAGTTTATGTATTAACGAATGTATGCATCAGAGCCTCACTTTCCTTAACTTCTGCATAACATTGAATTGTGATAGAAAATCAACCTGAGAGCAGAGGCCACGCTTCATAGTAGTCACCTGTATGAGTCAACGCACTACAGTGTCATCGAGCCTCTGAATCCAGGAGAAGACTCCCCCCTGCTCGCCGGCAGCATCTAGAGAAGAACAACACAACCATTTCCCTGGCAACCGGACTGGAACTTATGTGTATGCTCCACAATGGAGTGTTCCTGTTCAGATGCTCTGAAGAGAGGGCCTGAGTTGGATGAATTGAGTTTGAAAAACAAATTGGTTTCATCTTTCTGCTGTGAGATTCGGTCTAACAGGTGGAATCTGGCCTGCTTTCTGCTATGGCTTGAGCTCTAAGCTTCTAGCTTCTGAACTAAAAAAAGCCCTGTTCCAATGTCATAAAGTCTCCACTCTCTGAGTTATATGAAGAGATCTAACACCAACACCCAAATAATGCTGAGATTATTTATATGTTATGACATGTCATATGTCATACCAAAAGATGTTCAGATTATTCAGAGAAAAAGCATCAGATTCTAACATAAATTATGTCACACTTAAGAATGGGGAACTGGTCATGCATTTGCAGTATGAACACAAATGAAGGATTATTTGTTGCTATTATTATTATTATTTTTTTTTTTTTTTTTGTCTTCGCTGGTTCTTTCACACTTTTAAATCTGTTGCAAACTGCAGGGGGCCCTAAAGCCATACTGATATGTGTAAGGACTGGCATTGCTATGTTTACAAAGAGATCTGGAATGTAATGAGTTGCAGAAGAGGACATGTTGAAAGAAGCCTAATGCCCGAGGAATAGGTCAAAGTGAACATGTAACTGTGAATAATGTAAAGTCATTGCTCATGATCTCACTGCACACTGCCAGTTCACAATAATCACACAAAAAGTGTACCAACCTTCACCGGTTTATCAGAACTAGGGACATTGTTTGAAAACATGGAGAGCCTATTGCCATCAGTACTCTGGTTTTTACCCCATTGCATTGACCTGTTTATACTTCTATTGGGATATTGGGCCTCATCTTCTCGCTTCCTGTGAAATTGTACCATTATTGTTGATGTGGAAGTGGGAATCCACCTACTGCACTTCTTATTTCACATTATTGGTATTTACTAAGACATAAGGCATGGTGGGTATCAACCCATGATGATGTATCAAATACTGCCATTTCAGAAGATCCATTTATGTCTATATTATATTTTGCTACTAGAAACTACTTTACTACTGTAGAATTGGTTTATTTGGAGCATAACCAGTGATCATACATTATGTGAATACAGCACTCAATAAAATACTGTACATTTAAGTTCAGTAGTCATCTTTCCACATTTTTACAATAAAGGGCACAAACAAAAGCATTTACTGCCCGATTCCTGTCATATATCAATATTTAACTATATATTAACCTACTTCAGATGTATGAATGACCATGAAGATTTATATAATGCAAATGATTATGTTAACAATGTCATTTAATATGTTGTACAAACAAGAAGAGCGAAATGGTAAACTTTAACAAAATCATCATCCACATCATAGTTTGATGCTGTGTGGGGTTATGGACTTGACAGTTTTGCATGGAATTGCCCATACAGTATATCCATATATATATATATATATATATATACTAAGGTACGCCGCAATTAGCAAAAATGCATTTTGGCTCATATCTCTTTACGTGTATAGAATGACATCCACATTTTTACATTGGAGGTGCTCTGAAACATACCACTGATGAACCTAGGCAACCCATCACGTCAGTGTAAGGGTTCGGCAATCGAGGGCAATGCCGCCAAACTCGAAGCAGCTTCGCGTCTTGGCCAAACTTCAGCGTTTTGACCTGAGGGCGAGCGGTCGCGTCTCCTGCCGGAGCGCTGTCGCGGCGAGTCGGAGCAAGCACACTTCGCACTTTCCCACCGGGAAATGCATTCTAGTTTCAGTTGTCATGGTGCATAGTACTGTCCCTGATCTTCTGAAAGCATACATTTTGTCAATAGTGTCATGGGATGGGAAAAGGGGGGAAACTGGCTTAACCCTCACATTTCCATGGTTAATGAGTCCTGAGTGACCATGTTTCTTAAACCAGTTAAGAAACGCTGTCCTACTTTTGTGTATGTTAATGAGTGTGTGAATAGTGTGTGTTTATTTTTGTATATGTGTGTGCTTCTGTGTGTGTGTGTTCGCTTGTGAGTGTGTGTGCCTGTGTGTGGGGGGGTGGGTGTGCGTGAGTGTGTGCATGCCTGTGCGTGTTCATGAGTGTGTGTGAGTGTGCGTGTGTGTGTGTGTGTGTGTGTGTGTGTGTGTGTGTGTGTGTGTGTGTGTGTTTGTGTGTGTGTGTGCGTGAGTGTGTGCATGCCTGTGCGTGTTCATGAGTGTGTGTGAGTGTGTGTGCATGTGTATGTGTGTGTGTGTGTGTGTGTGTGTGTGTGTGTAAAACTCAGAGGGCGTCATAACAATCCTACAGTTAAAATTTTGTGCAGAACCTGTCAATCAAAGACACTTGTGATGACATTGCCTTGTTTTTGCCTTTTCATTATTAACTACAGTAGGTGGCACCATACCTCAAATGAGTGGATATGGGATGTGTTGACATGTCCCATAGAGACACTTACAAAAATAATTTGGTCATCCTAGGCCCTAGAGTGAGTGCTATATTGCTTTTATACAACAATTCTACCACAAACTAGATAATGAAAACACTCAATTATTGTTTAAAATATGTCGACTGTTTTTGCGCATCAAAAAATAATTCA
Source organism: Sardina pilchardus (assembly GCF_963854185.1). Taxonomy (NCBI): domain Eukaryota; kingdom Metazoa; phylum Chordata; class Actinopteri; order Clupeiformes; family Clupeidae; genus Sardina; species Sardina pilchardus. The sequence continues at coordinate 27,975,351 of NC_085002.1, read as the reverse complement.
ATTTTCAATAGGCAGCGTTTTGGTTGCCACGTAACCAACATTCCGGATCCCTCTCCAACAGGTCTTTTTGTGTCTTTGTTGGAAGACACTGTTTAAATGCAGTAGCCTCATGTTGGAAAACAGAGATTGATACAAGGACTATCCAAAAGCGTACAGTCATTTGAACTACAGTATGTCCATTGATCACGCCTCTTGTGCAGTAGAAATACAGCGCAGACTCCCCAGACTATTATTCAATCTTAAAAGATTGAGCTTAGTATGGTAATAGCCAGGCTATAGAACACTGGTAATTATCAGGAAATAAGTCCATTCAGGGTAAACCAGACATGGAGGGGTCTTGCTTTGCCCTGAGCGGACTTATTTTCCCCATAATATCTAACTTCGAATCATACAAGCTGAAATATATTTCACTAAACAATCTGACACAATGAATCTTTGGAACGACTTTATTAGAATGTCACTTCAAAATTGGGTATACTCATACACAAGTAAACAACATCATAAAATCCTTTGATAACATCCCTTATTCCTTAACAAACATAACAAACTGGGGTTCCAGTCCCATAAGTACAAATATAATCATCTTTTATATCGTGGGAATTTTACATAGTTAACTAATTATTTGACAACATCTGGTAGTAACCCAGAGTCCTAGAATGAGGCTAGTGGTGGATTTGTAATTCTGCTGCATAATTCAGTACACTGTAATTAGAGTCAACAGGTTTGATCTGACACACGGCATGGCACAGGGGCATTTGTCATGGGGGCATAATGTAAAATGTCCTTGCCATTTGTCATGGGGGCATATTGTTGTAAATGTCCTTGTTTCCCCTCGTCCTCCACTCTGTTGTCCTGTGAGATAAGAGTCTAAACGTTAGACAAGACTGAGACATGAGGTTAGTGTATTTTCTGTATTTGTTAGTTTGAAATGAAAACAAACATAGACATATAGTTGTTTGGAATAAATACTTCCAGGACAGATGTATGTCTGTATGTCCCACTCCACACACACTCTTTCTGACTGTGTGTGTGTGTGTGTGTGTGTGTGTGTGTGTCCGTCCTGTATCATCTACCTGTTCACTGTGCAGGTCCTTTGGCGGCATCGAACATCTTCTTACGGCCCTCCATACCTGACATGGCTTCCACATTCTTCCTCCAGTCGCTCACCTCCACTGTCTTTTCCTGAGGACACACACACACACACAAACACACACACAAACACACACACACACACACACACACACACACACACACACACACACACACACACACACACACACACACACACACTTATAAAGCAATTTGAACAGATTTCAACCGATGCCGTTGGTAAAGTGAATGTGTCTTGTTTGCCAGGGCCAGGGTCTGATCCCTGATGCACACCTTCTCTGTGTCCTCCTTCTTGACCGACTTGAGGTTGGCGCGCAGGTCCATGGACACCTTGTGCTTGGAGCCCAGCAGGGAGCGCAAGATGGCGTCCGCAGACACACGCACCCGTCGCAGGGTGGGCCGCTTGAACTTGCCCCTCAGGTCCAGCACCTTGATGTTCAGGTCTTTAATCTGGGCGACAGACAGACAGACAGACAGACACACACACACACACACGACAGAGCAGAAGAGAGACACACATTCTCTTTCAGGCACACTCTCAAGATGGATGTGCTGGAAATAGCACATTGATGTGTTTAGGTATAGACAACACAGTTTGTGTTGTTTCCAACACATTGCTTTTGCTATTTGCTACACAATATGTGTTGAAAATAACACTACCTATGTTCGAAACAACACAAACTGTGTTGTCCTTACCTAAATACATCCATGTGTTATATTATATATGTATTTTTTCTGCAATGTTGCTGTACAGTATATCATCCAGGAAACAATGTGTTGGCGAGAGATATAGCAGTGTTAAAAATAAAGTGAGTGTGTGTGTGTGTGTGTGTGTGTGTGTGTGTGTGTGTGTGTGTGTGTGTGTGTGTGTGTGTGTGTGTGTGTGTGTTTGTGTGTGTTGCATGGCCCTCCACACCTCTCTGGTGTTGTGCATGACTTTGGCCTCGATGTCGTATCTCTCCTCGTCCACCACGTCGACCTTGGCGTGGAGCTCCCGGCACAGGTCCTATAGAGGCAGAGACCACCGTGGGAACCATGACACCCAATGAGCAGTGCTGCTCTCTCATCTTGTTTTTCCACTCTATTGACATCCAAACTCAGGACTTCAGGACTCTACTGTACTGTATGCAGTCCTCTGTTTAAAGAGACACTTCACCGATCAGAATTAAGCTTTGTATCTTTAGAAAACCAGTCATGTTTTTTGAATGGTAGTGCATCATTCCCTCAGTTTGCCTTGAGATGGGAGAAATACGGATTTCAATGTTGGACTTCCTGCTTTCAATGATGTTAAAATCATCATTTTACATCGTTGAAAGCAGGAAGTCCTATTCACGGGGAATGATTGGGGGAATGATGCACGACCAATCAAAAACATAACTGTTTTTCTAAAGATACAAAGCTTAATGCTAATCGGTGATGCGTGCGAAAGATGTGTCCATTCCCATAATGACTGCAACTGATCAGACAGGAGTGGCACAGGTGTGGCTCAGCCCATTCTTGAGTGAGTACATTACTTTACATTTAGCAGACACTTCTTTTTGTCCAAAGTGACAAGTAACATTTGTCAACTATATTACAAGGGATTACATTGTCGCCGGAGAAAACTGCAGGTTAAGTGCCTGAACCGACAACTTTGAGGCTACTGCACGCTAGCCCAGCTCCTTAACCACTACACTACCACCGCCCTACAGGCTACTGCACGCTAGTTCAGCTCCTTAACCACTCCGCTCCCACCGCCCGTGATTAGGGTTGTAAGGTTAACCATTAGGATGTACTATGATGGGATGGAGGAATGATGCACACCCTCCTGGAACTGTGTGAGCCTGCTGTTCTACTGTTCTACTGTTCTGCTGTTCTGCTGTTCTGCTGTTCTACTGTTCCGCTATTCTGCTGTTCTACTGTTCTACTGTTCTGCTGTTCTGCTGTTCTGCTGTTCTACTGTTCTGCTGTTCGGCTGTTCGGCTGTTCTGCTGTTCTGCTGTTCTACAGTTCCACTGTTCTGCTGTTCTGCTGTTCTGCTGTTCTACAGTTCCACTGTTCTGCTGTTCTGATGTTCTACTGTTCTGCTGTTCTACTGTTCTGCTGCTGACGAGTTTTCTCAGATTCAGGGAGGAGGTGATGAGGGTGGGGGGGTCAGCTGTCACTTGTGGTACGGTTGTGTTTAATCCTTGCCTTGGATTCCTGGCCCACGCATCCTAGCGACCCATTACTTTCCGAAAATTACTAATAATCCCTATGGACAATTTATTCCCTACACTGGACTTTTTGAACTTTCTGATACTACAAATGACCTTACTGTACTATAACTGATCCTAGGCAGATGGGTTGGGCCCTTGAGTCGTGGGTCTGTCTGAGGTTTCTTCTTATACTGTATGTATATCCAATTATAGGGAGTTTTTCCTCGCCCCTGTTACTCATGGGCTCTCTTTCAATGTGACATGAGACATGTAATGTTTTGGCGCTCTACAAGTGAAATTGAATTGAAATTGAAAAATTTAAGCTACAGTCCCGGAGCTGTGTAAAATACAGGCTGCTCTTCTGTTCTGTTCTGTTCTGTTCTGTTCTGTTCTGTTCTGTTCTGTTCTGTTCTGTTCTGTTCTGTTCTGTTCTGTTCTGTTCTGTTCTGTTCTACTGTATTCTATTCTATTCTATTCTATCCTATTGCATACCTGTAGCTGTGCCATGGACAGGCTGCCGGTCTGCAGGGCAGGGGCCTTCTCCTCCAGGTAGCGCTGCTTCTCCTCCTCCTTGTCCACTGTCTCCTGCTCCAGCTCCTCCTTGGCCCTGGCCACCATCAGGCTCTGACACACACACACACACACACACACACACACACACACACACACACATGGTTCATTTTACACTCATATAGAAGAAGTATACATACAAAAGTGCACACTCACATACACACACATGGACAGATGGTACATTTTATACTCCATCACCAGAAGATGGTACAGTATTGTACTGTACACTCCATAACCAGAGGAAGTTTATATACAAACACACACACACACACACACACACACACACACACACACACACACACAATCATACTCAGAGACATGGTACACTTAAAAGTCATTGCAAGATTTGGTGGGTTGATGAGCATGTGTAGCACAGCACTGTCACCTCTTCTGTGCAGGCACAAACACAGAGGTACCCGCATTTGTAGCATTTATTGAATGGCAAAATGTTAACCAAACTTGACTGTGGTACTCATTCGAATGAGGTTGTCTCCATCATCTAACACATTGATCACCTGACAAATATCATTAGTTGAGCCCTTTCTTCTTTGTCCTCAATGTTTAGTCCATGTGTTTTGACTCAACTTCCATCTTCAGGACCACAAAAGAAACAAGCCTTTGGGCTTTATTGTGGGTTTTATCCTTTTGACGTTTTGAACACTTCTTGTTGATTGTTGTTCAATAAAATTTTCATTCATTCATAGATAGATAATCTGCTGACAGGCTCAGAGCAATAGGCAGAAACTCACCTTGAGCATCAGCTTCCGTGAAGCCGAGATTTTGGATTTTCTCTGTATGGAACAGGCGGAAAGGTGAAAAACTGTCACAGCAGTTCATTTCTTCTTTTTAAATTTTAATCTGGCCTGTGATTGTTAGATATATCATGACATAAAGATACAGATACTGAGCACTGTTTTAAATAATTGTTGTTACTGTTAGCAGAAAAAAACATTTCTAGACCATCATGAAAAGGAAGATAGTAATCTCACCTCTTGTCTGTCAAGGAGAAAAGCAGAAATTGGAAATTAGACACAGAAATGTTTTTATGTTTTTATATTTTTTTACTCAAAAGTAATGCACTAGAGCACACTGCAGTAGATTAATGTGTAGTATTGTAGAACAGAATATAATACATAGAATATATACTTTTTTGATCCTGTGAGGGAAATTCAGTTCTCTGCATTTAACCCAATTTAACCGAATTAGTGAACACAGCACACAGCGAACACACAGTGAGGTGAATCACACACTAACCCAGAGCAGTGAGCTGCCTGCCCAACCAGCGGCGCTCGGGGAGCAGTGAGGGGTTAGGTGCCTTGCTCAAGGGCACTTCAGCCGTGGACTGGTCGGGGATCGAACCAGCAACCCTCCAGTTACAACCCCGACGCCCTAACCAGTAGGCCACAGCTGCCCCAGACTGTAGACTGTATGGTCACTGTCATGACTGACCTGTCTTTACAAGCTATAAATGTATTTCATTGGTCATTACTGTATCTTTGCACATTTGCACACTTTGTAGAGCTGCTTAGATGCATGGCACTACACACACACACACACACACACACACACACACACACACACACACACACACACACACACACACACACACACACACTCCAGCTGTTATATAAAACTGAACATGCTCACCTTTGCTCAGGCATGTTGGCTGGTGCTTGTTTAACCTGAAAGACAAAAATAAGACCATTTGTTCTGGTAGTCATCGGAGACCATGTCCAAACTGGCCCTTTTGTTTCCTTCCAGTAAGTATGCACTTTTAAGACAGCTCAGGTTTCAGCTCTCATTGTTCTCAATGGACTTTACAGTGAGTGAGTGATGGAGCATCCAGCCTAATCCTCCCCAAGGACCACTTGAAGAACCCTCCCTGTATAGCATAGACTTTATGTGACACAGTATGGTGTGTGTGTGTGTGTGTGTGTGTGTGTGTGTGTGTGTGTGTGTGTGTGTGTGAGTATCTTTCTCTCTCTCTGTGTGTGTGTGTGTGTGTGTGTGATTATCTCACTCTATCTCTCTCTCTCTTCGTGTGTGTGTGTGTGTGAGAGAGAGTATCTCTCCCTCTCTCTCTCTCTATGTGTGTGTTTGTGTAATTATCTGTGTGTGTGTGTGTGTGTGTGTGTGTGTGTGTGTGTGTTTGTGTGTTGCACATGCTTGTCAGTGCGTTTGTATTTTAGGAGGCACAAATGAGCTATGATTGCTAAATCTTCTGTTGATGGTCAGCTATGCTCAGTGGAGTTGATGTCACGGGTCATCTGATGCCTTCGTCCCTCACGTCTACACCATGCTTCCTGCCAGCCTGCCCTCCTGCACTGACACGGGGATAAACCTTCCTCCAACCCCCCCATACACACACACACACACACACACACACACACACACACACACACACACACACACACACACACATGCGCCGCACACACACATGCACACACACACACACATGCACACACACACACAAACACACACATGCACACACACATAAACACACACACACACACACACACACACACACACACACACACACACACACACACACACACACACACACACACACACACACACACACACACACGCACACAGCACCACTGTCACCAAAAAAGAAAGTGTTGGCAGACACAAAGAGGTCTGGAAAGGCTCAGGCATGGCAACTATTCCCGACAGATAACAGCCCTAGCTTTCTGCTGCTGTTGCCTCTCTAGTCAGCGCTCACGCTCTTGCTCTTGCTCTTGCTCGCGGCTCCCTAAATAGCCTCCTGTCAGCTTCTTAAAAAGGACACGCACGCACTGCAGTCATCTACAGGAATCCCACAAAAGCACACTGGGTCTGGGAAAAAAATGAAAGATTCCTGACTCAAGTCTGTGTGTGTTGATTATAACTCACTCATGTTGCGTGCATGTATACTCATGTATATTTTTATCCATATCCTGAATAGACGTTATGTAGAAAAATGTGAAATGTTACTGAAAAATTGAAAAGAGACTATCTGAAGAAGGTGAAAAGTGTTGATAAACAAAGCATTACCACAGCATGGACAGGATACAGGTGTCCCATTTAGACTGAGAGTCGTATAGTATCCTAAATGGTTTTGTGCCATCTTTGAGAGCAGGAACTGAACATTTTGTGTTTAATCTATTGCTAGTATTGCATGAGGTCTCCCATGTGTCCATTCCTTGGGATTCCTCTGTTAT
>NC_085002.1:27913291-27963291 GCF_963854185.1 Sardina pilchardus | reverse complement strand
AAGATTCAGCTGAAGCCACTTAGTTAGTCGGAGCCAGGCTGAGCCAATAAAACCAGCTTTGTTACCTGTGAGGTAAAGCAGGAGTGTTGGTGCAGCATTGTAGAGGAGTGAGCAGTAGCATCTGGAGCAGTGGTTTGGGTGTGAAGACATTGCAGTTGGCCATGAGTCTTGCTTTGATGCTTAGGTACACACTAAGTATTTCTAATTACTTTATTTTTCTGTATGTATTAAATCAGTTGGTCTAAGTGTGTTGTATTCTACAGGCTACCTTGGCTTTGCCTTTTCTTCTTGACTGATGTGGGCCAATGCAGTCCTCTACTTCAAGGTAAGAATTGAGTTTGGATTTGTATTAAACAATACAACCACAGGATATCTTGTCTAAAGCTGTTCTCATGTTCTAGGATCAGAAGAGCCCCTGCGTTTTGGGTTCTCCGACTCCAGACGAAGTCCTCCTAGCAGTGCCCCTGTGTCTTCAGTGAGCAACAGCTTCACTAATGGTGAAGATGTAACAAGTCCCAGGAAACCTGTACCACTAAACCTGAATTCTCACCAGGAGAAACTCGTTCCTATGTGGGTCATGCCTTCAGCTCCAGTGACCCAGAAGCCCAAGGTGCCTCAGGCTCCAGCCCAAGAGGTTCCTGCATGGGTTCAGACTCCCCCAGCATGGGCCCAGACAGCCCCGGCATGGTTCAAGATTCCTCCTGCTCCAGTGAACCAGGAGCCCAAAACCCCTGAGGCTCCAGCCCAAGAGCCTCTAACATCGGCCCAGACGCGGCCAGCGTGGATCATGCCTTCAGCTCCAGTGACCCAGAAGCCCAAGGTTCCTCAGGCTCCAGCCCAAGAGCTCCCAGCTTGGGTTCAGACGCCCCCGGCATGGATGCTTCCAGCTCCAGTGAACCAAGAACCCAAAACTCCTGAGGCTCCAGCCCAAGAGCTTCCAGCATTGGCCCAGACGTGGCCAGCGTGGTTCATGCCTTCAGCTCCAGTGACCAAGAAACCCAAGGTGCCTCAGGCTCCAGCCCAAGAGGTTCCTGCATGGGTTCAGACTCCCCCAGTATGGGTCAAGATGCCTCCAGCTCCAGTGACTCAGGCTCCAGCCCAAGAGCCTCCAGCAAGGGTTCAGACACGCCCAACATGGATGCTTCCAGCTCCAGTGAACCAGGAACCTGAGGCTCCAGCCCAAGAACCCCCAGCATGGAATAACATGCCCCAGTCCCCAGCGAGCCAGGCACCAGCCCAAACGCCACCGCCTCCGATGACTCCATTAGAACCTGTTGGGGGTGATTTTGGCAGTTCCTTCATGGAGGGTGTCAGTGGAGAGGCTGCCTCTAATGGTGGCGGTACTGAGGGTCCCTCATCAGAGAGAGAGCGCTACCTTGTTATCACAGAGCCCTTGGGTTTTCAAACCCGCTACGTGGTCAAGTCCTTCAATCGTTATGTGCGAGGACAAAAGATCTATTCCCAAACCACCTACATCCCTCTAGACTATCCTCCTGCCTCTGAGCCTGCTCCCGTCCCCACTCTTCCTCTGCCTGAAGCCCAGCTGGACCAAACTGTGAAGGCCAGCTGAGCTTGGGTAAGGATTTGAATTTGCTCTAATGTCCTCCACAGAAAACAATAGGCTTGTCCAGTTGACCTTAAGTGGTACAGTATGTGGGTTTGGTTTCTCCAATATTTTGTGTACTGATATTTTCAGCAATTAACTTGTGCTCCTTTTTCCCTCTAGGCTTTGTACTCCAATCTGCAACGATATCTGGGCCCTTGTTGCATTGTGGCTTAAAAAAAATAAACTTCTTAAATGTATGAAATCACCTGATTTGTTTTTTCTTGCATCCTGTTTCTAAACCTGTAGCCTTTCAGTAGGGAGGAGTAGGCTAGCAGCTTATACATTTGACAATCGTGTAATGGATATGGGTTTGTACAGTATGTGTAGCTCGGTTTTGGAATTGAAAATGGTCACTTGTTCAGTCATTGTCCCATGAGTTGCTAATTACCCCTGACAAGAGTAGGCCTTCTGGCCCCTGTATAGTCTCCACATAAATGACATGAGGGTGCTGGCATGTACAGTAGGAGGTGCTGGACGCCTGCTAACAGGCAAGGTCCAGAGAGCCTCAAGAGCTGTCCCACAGCACTGGCGCAGATGTGACTTGTCTTGCCTCAAGACAGGATCATCTGCCCTACGCTCACAGAATGTGTTCTAGAATTTATTTATTTTTTGCTGGGGAAGTCCTTAGTTCTAGCTGGGTGTAGTAATTTTCTGAACTACAGTATGGCTTGGAGGAGTGATAATATAATGACGCAATTGATAGCAATTGCATTGGTCCTTGATTTTATACACCTGTGGAAAGGGACCTGATGAAATGTCAATGACGCGTCTCTTTATGCAAAGGAAGTTATCCCAATTTTGTGCCCATGGACATGAATAACGACGAAGTATCTTGCTCTGCCTTAAGGATCTTTGTTAGCGGCAATTGACACCCGGATCTCCTTATATGGGCAAAGATGACGGCTTTGGTTTCTTTTTGTAGGTGAACTTAAAGGGATCTTCCGCCATTTTTGGAAATAAGCTAATTTTCCACCTCCCCTCGAGCAAAACAATTGATATTTACCTTTTCCCGTTCATCCAGCCATTTTGTGAGTCTGGCAATACAACTTTTGGCTTCAGCCTAGCATAGATCATTGAAACGGATTAGACCAGTATCATCTCGCCTGCTAGCATCCTGTTTAAAAGTGACTAAGATTTCCGGTAATTTTCCCATTTAAAACGTGTCCCTTCTCAAGTAAGAGTGCAATAAGACCAACTGAAAATTAAACCTGGCGTTATTCTAGGCTGATTTGACACGGAACTACACTCTCATCTGGCATAATAATCAAGGCAACTTGCAAACTCCTGGCACTACTACTGCTTGTTGTCTATGGGGACTATTTTCAGATTCTGCGTGATATCACTGCGCCCATGGTACGTTTGCAATGTTTTAAATGGAAAAATTACCGGAAATCTCAGTCACTTTTAAACATGATGCTAGCAGGCGAGATGCTACTGGTCTAATCCGTTTCAATGATCTATGCTAGGCTGAAGCTAAAAGTTGTAACGGGAAAAAGGTAAATATCAATTGTTTTGCTCGAAGGGGGATGGAAAATGAGCTTATTTCCAAAAATAGCGGAATATCCCTTTAAGAGGTCTATAGCAACTGCGATCAGCTGAAGCCAGTTGGTTAATTAAGATTTAGTTGAAGCCTGTTGGTTAATTAAGATTCAGCTGAAGCTAGTTGGTTAATTTAGATTCAGCTGAAGCCTGTTGGTTAATTAAGATTCAGCTGAAGCCACTTAGTTAGTCGGAGCCAGGCTGAGCCAATAAAACCAGCTTTGTTACCTGTGAGGTAAAGCAGGAGTGTTGGTGTAGCATTGTAGAGGAGTGAGCAGTAGCATCTGGAGCAGTGGTTTGGGTGTGAAGACATTGCAGTTGGCCATGAGTCTTGCTTTGATGCTTAGGTACACACTAAGTATTTCTAATTACTTTATTTTTCTGTATGTATTAAATCAGTTGGTCTAAGTGTGTTGTATTCTACAGGCTACCTTGGCTTTGCCTTTTCTTCTTGACTGATGTGGGCCTATGCAGTCCTCTACTTCAAGGTAAGAATTGAGTTTGGATTTGTATTAAACAATACAACCACAGGATATCTTGTCTAAAGCTGTTCTCATGTTCTAGGATCAGAAGAGCCCCTGCGTTTTGGGTTCTCCGACTCCAGACGAAGTCCTCCTAGCAGTGCCCCTGTGTCTTCAGTGAGCCACAGCTTCACTAATGGTGAAGATGTAACAAGTCCCAGGAAACCTGTACCACTAAACCTGAATTCTCACCAGGAGAAACTCGTTCCTATGTGGGTCATGCCTTCAGCTCCAGTGACCCAGAAGCCCAAGGTGCCTCAGGCTCCAGCCCAAGAGGTTCCTGCATGGGTTCAGACTCCCCCAGCATGGGCCCAGACAGCCCCGGCATGGTTCAAGATTCCTCCTGCTCCAGTGAACCAGGAGCCCAAAACCCCTGAGGCTCCAGCCCAAGAGCCCCAAACATCGGCCCAGACGCGGCCAGCGTGGATCATGCCTTCAGCTCCAGTGACCCAGAAGCCCAAGGTTCCTCAGGCTCCAGCCCAAGAGCTCCCAGCTTGGGTTCAGACGCCCCCGGCATGGATGCTTCCAGCTCCAGTGAACCAAGAACCCAAAACTCCTGAGGCTCCAGCCCAAGAGCTTCCAGCATTGGCCCAGACGTGGCCAGCGTGGTTCATGCCTTCAGCTCCAGTGACCAAGAAACCCAAGGTGCCTCAGGCTCCAGCCCAAGAGGTTCCTGCATGGGTTCAGACTCCCCCAGTATGGGTCAAGATGCCTCCAGCTCCAGTGACTCAGGCTCCAGCCCAAGAGCCTCCAGCAAGGGTTCAGACACGCCCAACATGGATGCTTCCAGCTCCAGTGAACCAGGAACCTGAGGCTCCAGCCCAAGAACCCCCAGCATGGAATAACATGCCCCAGTCCCCAGCGAGCCAGGCACCAGCCCAAACGCCACCGCCTCCGATGACTCCATTAGAACCTGTTGGGGGTGATTTTGGCAGTTCCTTCATGGAGGGTGTCAGTGGAGAGGCTGCCTCTAATGGTGGCGGTACTGAGGGTCCCTCATCAGAGAGAGAGCGCTACCTTGTTATCACAGAGCCCTTGGGTTTTCAAACCCGCTACGTGGTCAAGTCCTTCAATCGTTATGTGCGAGGACAAAAGATCTATTCCCAAACCACCTACATCCCTCTAGACTATCCTCCTGCCTCTGAGCCTGCTCCCGTCCCCACTCTTCCTCTGCCTGAAGCCCAGCTGGACCAAACTGTGAAGGCCAGCTGAGCTTGGGTAAGGATTTGAATTTGCTCTAATGTCCTCCACAGAAAACAATAGGCTTGTCCAGTTGACCTTAAGTGGTACAGTATGTGGGTTTGGTTTCTCCAATATTTTGTGTACTGATATTTTCAGCAATTAACTTGTGCTCCTTTTTCCCTCTAGGCTTTGTACTCCAATCTGCAACGATATCTGGGCCCTTGTTGCATTGTGGCTTAAAAAAAATAAACTTCTTAAATGTATGAAATCGCCTGATTTGTTTTTTCTTGCATCCTGTTTCTAAACCGGTAGCCTTTCAGTAGGGAGGAGTAGGCTAGCAGCTTATACATTTGACAATCGTGTAATGGATATGGGTTTGTACAGTATGTGTAGCTCGGTTTTGGAATTGAAAATGGTCACTTGTTCAGTCATTGTCCCATGAGTTGCTAATTACCCCTGACAAGAGTAGGCCTTCTGGCCCCTGTATAGTCTCCACATAAATGACATGAGGGTGCTGGCATGTACAGTAGGAGGTGCTGGACGCCTGCTAACAGGCAAGGTCCAGAGAGCCTCAAGAGCTGTCCCACAGCACTGGCGCAGATGTGACTTGTCTTGCCTCAAGACAGGATCATCTGCCCTACGCTCACAGAATGTGTTCTAGAATTTATTTATTTTTTGCTGGGGAAGTCCTTAGTTCTAGCTGGGTGTAGTAATTTTCTGAACTACAGTATGGCTTGGAGGAGTGATAATATAATGACGCAATTGATAGCAATTGCATTGGTCCTTGATTTTATACACCTGTGGAAAGGGACCTGATGAAATGTCAATGACGCGTCTCTTTATGCAAAGGAAGTTATCCCAATTTTGTGCCCATGGACATGAATAACGACGAAGTATCTTGCTCTGCCTTAAGGATCTTTGTTAGCGGCAATTGACACCCGGATCTCCTTATATGGGCAAAGATGACGGCTTTGGTTTCTTTTTGTAGGTGAACTTAAAGGGATCTTCCGCCATTTTTGGAAATAAGCTAATTTTCCACCTCCCCTCGAGCAAAACAATTGATATTTACCTTTTCCCGTTCATCCAGCCATTTTGTGAGTCTGGCAATACAACTTTTGGCTTCAGCCTAGCATAGATCATTGAAACGGATTAGACCAGTATCATCTCGCCTGCTAGCATCCTGTTTAAAAGTGACTAAGATTTCCGGTAATTTTCCCATTTAAAACGTGTCCCTTCTCAAGTAAGAGTGCAATAAGACCAACTGAAAATTAAACCTGGCGTTATTCTAGGCTGATTTGACACGGAACTACACTCTCATCTGGCATAATAATCAAGGCAACTTGCAAACTCCTGGCACTACTACTGCTTGTTGTCTATGGGGACTATTTTCAGATTCTGCGTGATATCACTGCGCCCATGGTACGTTTGCAATGTTTTAAATGGAAAAATTACCGGAAATCTCAGTCACTTTTAAACATGATGCTAGCAGGCGAGATGCTACTGGTCTAATCCGTTTCAATGATCTATGCTAGGCTGAAGCTAAAAGTTGTAACGGGAAAAAGGTAAATATCAATTGTTTTGTTCGAAGGGGGATGGAAAATGAGCTTATTTCCAAAAATAGCGGAATATCCCTTTAAGAGGTCTATAGCAACTGCGATCAGCTGAAGCCAGTTGGTTAATTAAGATTTAGTTGAAGCCTGTTGGTTAATTAAGATTCAGCTGAAGCTAGTTGGTTAATTTAGATTCAGCTGAAGCCTGTTGGTTAATTAAGATTCAGCTGAAGCCACTTAGTTAGTCGGAGCCAGGCTGAGCCAATAAAACCAGCTTTGTTACCTGTGAGGTAAAGCAGGAGTGTTGGTGTAGCATTGTAGAGGAGTGAGCAGTAGCATCTGGAGCAGTGGTTTGGGTGTGAAGACATTGCAGTTGGCCATGAGTCTTGCTTTGATGCTTAGGTACACACTAAGTATTTCTAATTACTTTATTTTTCTGTATGTATTAAATCAGTTGGTCTAAGTGTGTTGTATTCTACAGGCTACCTTGGCTTTGCCTTTTCTTCTTGACTGATGTGGGCCTATGCAGTCCTCTACTTCAAGGTAAGAATTGAGTTTGGATTTGTATTAAACAATACAACCACAGGATATCTTGTCTAAAGCTGTTCTCATGTTCTAGGATCAGAAGAGCCCCTGCGTTTTGGGTTCTCCGACTCCAGACGAAGTCCTCCTAGCAGTGCCCCTGTGTCTTCAGTGAGCCACAGCTTCACTAATGGTGAAGATGTAACAAGTCCCAGGAAACCTGTACCACTAAACCTGAATTCTCACCAGGAGAAACTCGTTCCTATGTGGGTCATGCCTTCAGCTCCAGTGACCCAGAAGCCCAAGGTGCCTCAGGCTCCAGCCCAAGAGGTTCCTGCATGGGTTCAGACTCCCCCAGCATGGGCCCAGACAGCCCCGGCATGGTTCAAGATTCCTCCTGCTCCAGTGAACCAGGAGCCCAAAACCCCTGAGGCTCCAGCCCAAGAGCCCCAAACATCGGCCCAGACGCGGCCAGCGTGGATCATGCCTTCAGCTCCAGTGACCCAGAAGCCCAAGGTTCCTCAGGCTCCAGCCCAAGAGCTCCCAGCTTGGGTTCAGACGCCCCCGGCATGGATGCTTCCAGCTCCAGTGAACCAAGAACCCAAAACTCCTGAGGCTCCAGCCCAAGAGCTTCCAGCATTGGCCCAGACGTGGCCAGCGTGGTTCATGCCTTCAGCTCCAGTGACCAAGAAACCCAAGGTGCCTCAGGCTCCAGCCCAAGAGGTTCCTGCATGGGTTCAGACTCCCCCAGTATGGGTCAAGATGCCTCCAGCTCCAGTGACTCAGGCTCCAGCCCAAGAGCCTCCAGCAAGGGTTCAGACACGCCCAACATGGATGCTTCCAGCTCCAGTGAACCAGGAACCTGAGGCTCCAGCCCAAGAACCCCCAGCATGGAATAACATGCCCCAGTCCCCAGCGAGCCAGGCACCAGCCCAAACGCCACCGCCTCCGATGACTCCATTAGAACCTGTTGGGGGTGATTTTGGCAGTTCCTTCATGGAGGGTGTCAGTGGAGAGGCTGCCTCTAATGGTGGCGGTACTGAGGGTCCCTCATCAGAGAGAGAGCGCTACCTTGTTATCACAGAGCCCTTGGGTTTTCAAACCCGCTACGTGGTCAAGTCCTTCAATCGTTATGTGCGAGGACAAAAGATCTATTCCCAAACCACCTACATCCCTCTAGACTATCCTCCTGTCTCTGAGCCTGCTCCCGTCCCCACTCTTCCTCTGCCTGAAGCCCAGCTGGACCAAACTGTGAAGGCCAGCTGAGCTTGGGTAAGGATTTGAATTTGCTCTAATGTCCTCCACAGAAAACAATAGGCTTGTCCAGTTGACCTTAAGTGGTACAGTATGTGGGTTTGGTTTCTCCAATATTTTGTGTACTGATATTTTCAGCAATTAACTTGTGCTCCTTTTTCCCTCTAGGCTTTGTACTCCAATCTGCAACGATATCTGGGCCCTTGTTGCATTGTGGCTTAAAAAAAATAAACTTCTTAAATGTATGAAATCACCTGATTTGTTTTTTCTTGCATCCTGTTTCTAAACCGGTAGCCTTTCAGTAGGGAGGAGTAGGCTAGCAGCTTATACATTTGACAATCGTGTAATGGATATGGGTTTGTACAGTATGTGTAGCTTGGTTTTGGAATTGAAAATGGTCACTTGTTCAGTCATTGTCCCATGAGTTGCTAAATGACCCCTGACAAGAGTTGGCCTCCTGGCCCCCATATAGTCTCCACATAAATGACATGAGGGTGCTGGCATGTACAGTAGGAGACGCTGGACGCCTGCTAACAGGCAAGGCCCAGAGAGCCTCAAGAGCTGTCCCACAGCACTGACGCAGATGTGTCTTGTCTTGCCTCAAGACAGGATCATCTGCCCTACTCTCACAGGTGTCCTAATATTTATTTATTGCTGGGGAAGTCCTTAGTTCTAGCTGGGTGTAGTAGTTTTCTGAACTATGGCTTGGAAAAGGGGCAAGATTATTACTAATCTAGCAATTGACAGCAATTGCATTGGTGCTTGATTTTATACACCTGTGGAAAGGGACCTGATGAAACGTCAATGACGCGTCTCTTTATGCAAAGGAAGTTATCCCAATTTTGTGCCCATGGACATGAATAACGACGAAGTATCTTGCTCTGCCTTAAGGATCTTTGTTAGCGGCAATTGACACCCGAATCTCCTTATATGGGCAAAGATGACAGCTTTGGTTTCTTTTTGTAGGTGAACTTAAAGGGATCTTCCGCCATTTTTGGAAATAAGCTAATTTTCCACCTCCCCTCGAGCAAAACAATTGATATTTACCTTTTCCCGTTCATCCAGCCATTTTGTGAGTCTGGCAATACAACTTTTGGCTTCAGCCTAGCATAGATCATTGAAACGGATTAGACCAGTATCATCTCGCCTGCTAGCATCCTGTTTAAAAGTGACTAAGATTTCCGGTAATTTTCCCATTTAAAACGTGTCCCTTCTCAAGTAAGAGTGCAATAAGACCAACTGAAAATTAAACCTGGCGTTATTCTAGGCTGATTTGACACGGAACTACACTCTCATCTGGCATAATAATCAAGGCAACTTGCAAACTCCTGGCACTACTACTGCTTGTTGTCTATGGGGACTATTTTCAGATTCTGCGTGATATCACTGCGCCCATGGTACGTTTGCAATGTTTTAAATGGAAAAATTACCGGAAATCTCAGTCACTTTTAAACATGATGCTAGCAGGCGAGATGCTACTGGTCTAATCCGTTTCAATGATCTATGCTAGGCTGAAGCTAAAAGTTGTAACGGGAAAAAGGTAAATATCAATTGTTTTGCTCGAAGGGGGATGGAAAATGAGCTTATTTCCAAAAATAGCGGAATATCCCTTTAAGAGGTCTATAGCAACTGCGATCAGCTGAAGCCAGTTGGTTAATTAAGATTTAGTTGAAGCCTGTTGGTTAATTAAGATTCAGCTGAAGCTAGTTGGTTAATTTAGATTCAGCTGAAGCCTGTTGGTTAATTAAGATTCAGCTGAAGCCACTTAGTTAGTCGGAGCCAGGCTGAGCCAATAAAACCAGCTTTGTTACCTGTGAGGTAAAGCAGGAGTGTTGGTGCAGTATTGTAGAGGAGTGAGCAGTAGCATCTGGAGCAGTGGTTTGGGTGTGAAGACATTGCAGTTGGCCATGAGTCTTGCTTTGATGCTTAGGTACACACTAAGTATTTCTAGTTACTTTATTATTCTGTATGTATTAAATCAGTTGGTCTAAGTGTGTTGTATTCTACAGGCTACCTTGGCTTTGCCTTTTCTTCTTGACTGATGTGGGCCTATGCAGTCCTCTACTTCAAGGTAAGAATTGAGTTTGGATTTGTATCAAACAATACAACCACAGGATCTCTTGTCTAAAGCTGTTCTCATGTTCTAGCCCAGACGCGGCCAGCGTGGATCATGCCTCCAGCTCCAGTGAACCAGAAACCTGAGGCTCCAGCCCAAGAGCTCCCAGCTTGGGTTCAGACACCCCCAGCATGGATGCTTCCGGCTCCAGTGAACCAGAAACCTGAGGCTCCAGCCCAAGAGCTTCCAGCATGGGCACATCCACCCTCAGCATGGTTGATTCCTCCACCTTCAGTGAAGCAGAAACCCAAGGTGCCTCCAGCTCCAGTGAACCAGGAACCCCAGACTCCTGAGGCTCCAGCCCAAGAACCCCAAGCATCGGCCCAGACGTGGCCAGCGTGGTTCATGCCTCCAGCTCCAGCTCCAGTGACCAAGAAACCCAAGGTGCCTCAGGCTCCAGCCCAAGAGGTTCCTGCATAAGTTCAGACTCCCCCAGTATGGGTCAAGATGCCTCCAGCTCCAGTGACTCAGGCTCCAGCCCAAGAGCCTCCAGCAAGGGTTCAGACACGCCCAACATGGATGCTTCCAGCTCCAGTGAACCAGGAACCTGAGGCTCCAGCCCAAGAACCCCCAGCATGGAATAACATGCCCCAGTCCCCAGCGAGCCAGGCACCAGCCCAAACGCCACCGCCTCCGATGACTCCATTAGAACCTGTTGGGGGTGGTTTTGGCACTTCCTTCATGGAGGGTGTCAGTGGAGAGGCTGCCTCTAATGGTGGCGGTACTGAGGGTCCCTCATCAGAGAGAGAGCGCTACCTTGTTATCACAGAGCCCTTGGGTTTTCAAACCCGCTACGTGGTCAAGTCCTTCAATCGTTATGTGCGAGGACAAAAGATCTATTCCCAAACCACCTACATCCCTCTAGACTATCCTCCTGCCTCTGAGCCTGCTCCCGTCCCCACTCTTCCTCTGCCTGAAGCCCAGCTGGACCAAACTGTGAAGGCCAGCTGAGCTTGGGTAAGGATTTGAATTTGCTCTAATGTCCTCCACAGAAAACAATAGGCTTGTCCAGTTGACCTTAAGTGGTACAGTATGTGGGTTTGGTTTCTCCAATATTTTGTGTACTGATATTTTCAGCAATTAACTTGTGCTCCTTTTTCCCTCTAGGCTTTGTACTCCAATCTGCAACGATATCTGGGCCCTTGTTGCATTGTGGCTTAAAAAAAATAAACTTCTTAAATGTATGAAATCGCCTGATTTGTTTTTTCTTGCATCCTGTTTCTAAACCGGTAGCCTTTCAGTAGGGAGGAGTAGGCTAGCAGCTTATACATTTGACAATCGTGTAATGGATATGGGTTTGTACAGTATGTGTAGCTCGGTTTTGGAATTGAAAATGGTCACTTGTTCAGTCATTGTCCCATGAGTTGCTAAATGACCCCTGACAAGAGTAGGCCTCCTGGCCCCCATATAGTCTCCACATAAATGACATGAGGGTGCTGGCATGTACAGTAGGAGACGCTGGACGCCTGCTAACAGGCAAGGCCCAGAGAGCCTCAAGAGCTTTCCCACAGCACTGACGCAGATGTGTCTTGTCTTGCCTCAAGACAGGATCATCTGCCCTACTCTCACAGGTGTCCTAATATTTATTTATTTTTTGCTGGGGAAGTCCTTAGTTCTAGCTGGGTGTAGTAGTTTTCTGAACTATGGCTTGGAAAAGGGGCAAGATTATTACTAATCTAGCAATTGACAGCAATTGCATTGGTGCTTGATTTTATACACCTGTGGAAAGGGACCTGATGAAACGTCAATGACGCGTCTCTTTATGCAAAGGAAGTTATCCCAATTTTGTGCCCATGGACATGAATAACGACGAAGTATCTTGCTCTGCCTTAAGGATCTTTGTTAGCGGCAATTGACACCCGAATCTCCTTATATGGGCAAAGATGACAGCTTTGGTTTCTTTTTGTAGGTGAACTTAAAGGGATCTTCCGCCATTTTTGGAAATAAGCTAATTTTCCACCTCCCCTCGAGCAAAACAATTGATATTTACCTTTTCCCGTTCATCCAGCCATTTTGTGAGTCTGGCAATACAACTTTTGGCTTCAGCCTAGCATAGATCATTGAAACGGATTAGACCAGTATCATCTCGCCTGCTAGCATCCTGTTTAAAAGTGACTAAGATTTCCGGTAATTTTCCCATTTAAAACGTGTCCCTTCTCAAGTAAGAGTGCAATAAGACCAACTGAAAATTAAACCTGCCGTTATTCTAGGCTGATTTGACACGGAACTACACTCTCATCTGGCATAATAATCAAGGCAACTTGCAAACTCCTGGCACTACTACTGCTTGTTGTCTATGGGGACTATTTTCAGATTCTGCGTGATATCACTGCGCCCATGGTACGTTTGCAATGTTTTAAATGGAAAAATTACCGGAAATCTCAGTCACTTTTAAACATGATGCTAGCAGGCGAGATGCTACTGGTCTAATCCGTTTCAATGATCTATGCTAGGCTGAAGCTAAAAGTTGTAACGGGAAAAAGGTAAATATCAATTGTTTTGTTCGAAGGGGGATGGAAAATGAGCTTATTTCCAAAAATAGCGGAATATCCCTTTAAGAGGTCTATAGCAACTGCGATCAGCTGAAGCCAGTTGGTTAATTAAGATTTAGTTGAAGCCTGTTGGTTAATTAAGATTCAGCTGAAGCTAGTTGGTTAATTTAGATTCAGCTGAAGCCTGTTGGTTAATTAAGATTCAGCTGAAGCCACTTAGTTAGTCGGAGCCAGGCTGAGCCAATAAAACCAGCTTTGTTACCTGTGAGGTAAAGCAGGAGTGTTGGTGCAGCATTGTAGAGGAGTGAGCAGTAGCATCTGGAGCAGTGGTTTGGGTGTGAAGACATTGCAGTTGGCCATGAGTCTTGCTTTGATGCTTAGGTACACACTAAGTATTTCTAATTACTTTATTTTTCTGTATGTATTAAATCAGTTGGTCTAAGTGTGTTGTATTCTACAGGCTACCTTGGCTTTGCCTTTTCTTCTTGACTGATGTGGGCCTATGCAGTCCTCTACTTCAAGGTAAGAATTGAGTTTGGATTTGTATTAAACAATACAACCACAGGATATCTTGTCTAAAGCTGTTCTCATGTTCTAGGATCAGAAGAGCCCCTGCGTTTTGGGTTCTCCGACTCCAGACGAAGTCCTCCTAGCAGTGCCCCTGTGTCTTCAGTGAGCCACAGCTTCACTAATGGTGAAGATGTAACAAGTCCCAGGAAACCTGTACCACTAAACCTGAATTCTCACCAGGAGAAACTCGTTCCTATGTGGGTCATGCCTTCAGCTTCAGTGACCCAGAAGCCCAAGGTGCCTCAGGCTCCAGCCCAAGAGGTTCCTGCATGGGTTCAGACTCCCCCAGCATGGGCCCAGACAGCCCCGGCATGGTTCAAGATTCCTCCTGCTCCAGTGAACCAGGAGCCCAAAACCCCTGAGGCTCCAGCCCAAGAGCCCCAAACATCGGCCCAGACGCGGCCAGCGTGGATCATGCCTTCAGCTCCAGTGACCCAGAAGCCCAAGGTTCCTCAGGCTCCAGCCCAAGAGCTCCCAGCTTGGGTTCAGACGCCCCCGGCATGGATGCTTCCAGCTCCAGTGAACCAAGAACCCAAAACTCCTGAGGCTCCAGCCCAAGAGCTTCCAGCATTGGCCCAGACGTGGCCAGCGTGGTTCATGCCTTCAGCTCCAGTGACCAAGAAACCCAAGGTGCCTCAGGCTCCAGCCCAAGAGGTTCCTGCATGGGTTCAGACTCCCCCAGTATGGGTCAAGATGCCTCCAGCTCCAGTGACTCAGGCTCCAGCCCAAGAGCCTCCAGCAAGGGTTCAGACACGCCCAACATGGATGCTTCCAGCTCCAGTGAACGAGGAACCTGAGGCTCCAGCCCAAGAACCCCCAGCATGGAATAACATGCCCCAGTCCCCAGCGAGCCAGGCACCAGCCCAAACGCCACCGCCTCCGATGACTCCATTAGAACCTGTTGGGGGTGATTTTGGCAGTTCCTTCATGGAGGGTGTCAGTGGAGAGGCTGCCTCTAATGGTGGCGGTACTGAGGGTCCCTCATCAGAGAGAGAGCGCTACCTTGTTATCACAGAGCCCTTGGGTTTTCAAACCCGCTACGTGGTCAAGTCCTTCAATCGTTATGTGCGAGGACAAAAGATCTATTCCCAAACCACCTACATCCCTCTAGACTATCCTCCTGCCTCTGAGCCTGCTCCCGTCCCCACTCTTCCTCTGCCTGAAGCCCAGCTGGACCAAACTGTGAAGGCCAGCTGAGCTTGGGTAAGGATTTGAATTTGCTCTAATGTCCTCCACAGAAAACAATAGGCTTGTCCAGTTGACCTTAAGTGGTACAGTATGTGGGTTTGGTTTCTCCAATATTTTGTGTACTGATATTTTCAGCAATTAACTTGTGCTCCTTTTTCCCTCTAGGCTTTGTACTCCAATCTGCAACGATATCTGGGCCCTTGTTGCATTGTGGCTTAAAAAAAATAAACTTCTTAAATGTATGAAATCGCCTGATTTGTTTTTTCTTGCATCCTGTTTCTAAACCGGTAGCCTTTCAGTAGGGAGGAGTAGGCTAGCAGCTTATACATTTGACAATCGTGTAATGGATATGGGTTTGTACAGTATGTGTAGCTCGGTTTTGGAATTGAAAATGGTCACTTGTTCAGTCATTGTCCCATGAGTTGCTAAATGACCCCTGACAAGAGTAGGCCTCCTGGCCCCCATATAGTCTCCACATAAATGACATGAGGGTGCTGGCATGTACAGTAGGAGACGCTGGACGCCTGCTAACAGGCAAGGCCCAGAGAGCCTCAAGAGCTTTCCCACAGCACTGACGCAGATGTGTCTTGTCTTGCCTCAAGACAGGATCATCTGCCCTACTCTCACAGGTGTCCTAATATTTATTTATTTTTTGCTGGGGAAGTCCTTAGTTCTAGCTGGGTGTAGTAGTTTTCTGAACTATGGCTTGGAAAAGGGGCAAGATTATTACTAATCTAGCAATTGACAGCAATTGCATTGGTGCTTGATTTTATACACCTGTGGAAAGGGACCTGATGAAACGTCAATGACGCGTCTCTTTATGCAAAGGAAGTTATCCCAATTTTGTGCCCATGGACATGAATAACGACGAAGTATCTTGCTCTGCCTTAAGGATCTTTGTTAGCGGCAATTGACACCCGAATCTCCTTATATGGGCAAAGATGACAGCTTTGGTTTCTTTTTGTAGGTGAACTTAAAGGGATCTTCCGCCATTTTTGGAAATAAGCTAATTTTCCACCTCCCCTCGAGCAAAACAATTGATATTTACCTTTTCCCGTTCATCCAGCCATTTTGTGAGTCTGGCAATACAACTTTTGGCTTCAGCCTAGCATAGATCATTGAAACGGATTAGACCAGTATCATCTCGCCTGCTAGCATCCTGTTTAAAAGTGACTAAGATTTCCGGTAATTTTCCCATTTAAAACGTGTCCCTTCTCAAGTAAGAGTGCAATAAGACCAACTGAAAATTAAACCTGCCGTTATTCTAGGCTGATTTGACACGGAACTACACTCTCATCTGGCATAATAATCAAGGCAACTTGCAAACTCCTGGCACTACTACTGCTTGTTGTCTATGGGGACTATTTTCAGATTCTGCGTGATATCACTGCGCCCATGGTACGTTTGCAATGTTTTAAATGGAAAAATTACCGGAAATCTCAGTCACTTTTAAACATGATGCTAGCAGGCGAGATGCTACTGGTCTAATCCGTTTCAATGATCTATGCTAGGCTGAAGCTAAAAGTTGTAACGGGAAAAAGGTAAATATCAATTGTTTTGTTCGAAGGGGGATGGAAAATGAGCTTATTTCCAAAAATAGCGGAATATCCCTTTAAGAGGTCTATAGCAACTGCGATCAGCTGAAGCCAGTTGGTTAATTAAGATTTAGTTGAAGCCTGTTGGTTAATTAAGATTCAGCTGAAGCTAGTTGGTTAATTTAGATTCAGCTGAAGCCTGTTGGTTAATTAAGATTCAGCTGAAGCCACTTAGTTAGTCGGAGCCAGGCTGAGCCAATAAAACCAGCTTTGTTACCTGTGAGGTAAAGCAGGAGTGTTGGTGCAGCATTGTAGAGGAGTGAGCAGTAGCATCTGGAGCAGTGGTTTGGGTGTGAAGACATTGCAGTTGGCTATGAGTCTTGCTTTGATGCTTAGGTACACACTAAGTATTTCTAATTACTTTATTTTTCTGTATGTATTAAATCAGTTGGTCTAAGTGTGTTGTATTCTACAGGCTACCTTGGCTTTGCCTTTTCTTCTTGACTGATGTGGGCCTATGCAGTCTTCTACTTCAAGGTAAGAATTGAGTTTGGATTTGTATTAAACAATACAACCACAGGATATCTTGTCTAAAGCTGTTCTCATGTTCTAGGATCAGAAGAGCCCCTGCGTTTTGGGTTCTCCGACTCCAGACGAAGTCCTCCTAGCAGTGCCCCTGTGTCTTCAGTGAGCCACAGCTTCACTAATGGTGAAGATGTAACAAGTCCCAGGAAACCTGTACCACTAAACCTGAATTCTCACCAGGAGAAACTCGTTCCTATGTGGGTCATGCCTTCAGCTTCAGTGACCCAGAAGCCCAAGGTGCCTCAGGCTCCAGCCCAAGAGGTTCCTGCATGGGTTCAGACTCCCCCAGCATGGGCCCAGACAGCCCCGGCATGGTTCAAGATTCCTCCTGCTCCAGTGAACCAGGAGCCCAAAACCCCTGAGGCTCCAGCCCAAGAGCCCCAAACATCGGCCCAGACGCGGCCAGCGTGGATCATGCCTTCAGCTCCAGTGACCCAGAAGCCCAAGGTTCCTCAGGCTCCAGCCCAAGAGCTCCCAGCTTGGGTTCAGATGCCCCCGGCATGGATGCTTCCAGCTCCAGTGAACCAAGAACCCAAAACTCCTGAGGCTCCAGCCCAAGAGCTTCCAGCAT
This sequence comes from Sardina pilchardus, assembly GCF_963854185.1. Classification (NCBI taxonomy): domain Eukaryota; kingdom Metazoa; phylum Chordata; class Actinopteri; order Clupeiformes; family Clupeidae; genus Sardina; species Sardina pilchardus. Next base: position 27,946,060 of record NC_085002.1, on the reverse strand, counting down.
TGGCCCAGACGTGGCCAGCGTGGTTCATGCCTTCAGCTCCAGTGACCAAGAAACCCAAGGTGCCTCAGGCTCCAGCCCAAGAGGTTCCTGCATGGGTTCAGACTCCCCCAGTATGGGTCAAGATGCCTCCAGCTCCAGTGACTCAGGCTCCAGCCCAAGAGCCTCCAGCAAGGGTTCAGACACGCCCAACATGGATGCTTCCAGCTCCAGTGAACCAGGAACCTGAGGCTCCAGCCCAAGAACCCCCAGCATGGAATAACATGCCCCAGTCCCCAGCGAGCCAGGCACCAGCCCAAACGCCACCGCCTCCGATGACTCCATTAGAACCTGTTGGGGGTGATTTTGGCAGTTCCTTCATGGAGGGTGTCAGTGGAGAGGCTGCCTCTAATGGTGGCGGTACTGAGGGTCCCTCATCAGAGAGAGAGCGCTACCTTGTTATCACAGAGCCCTTGGGTTTTCAAACCCGCTACGTGGTCAAGTCCTTCAATCGTTATGTGCGAGGACAAAAGATCTATTCCCAAACCACCTACATCCCTCTAGACTATCCTCCTGCCTCTGAGCCTGCTCCCGTCCCCACTCTTCCTCTGCCTGAAGCCCAGCTGGACCAAACTGTGAAGGCCAGCTGAGCTTGGGTAAGGATTTGAATTTGCTCTAATGTCCTCCACAGAAAACAATAGGCTTGTCCAGTTGACCTTAAGTGGTACAGTATGTGGGTTTGGTTTCTCCAATATTTTGTGTACTGATATTTTCAGCAATTAACTTGTGCTCCTTTTTCCCTCTAGGCTTTGTACTCCAATCTGCAACGATATCTGGGCCCTTGTTGCATTGTGGCTTAAAAAAAATAAACTTCTTAAATGTATGAAATCGCCTGATTTGTTTTTTCTTGCATCCTGTTTCTAAACCGGTAGCCTTTCAGTAGGGAGGAGTAGGCTAGCAGCTTATACATTTGACAATCGTGTAATGGATATGGGTTTGTACAGTATGTGTAGCTCGGTTTTGGAATTGAAAATGGTCACTTGTTCAGTCATTGTCCCATGAGTTGCTAAATGACCCCTGACAAGAGTAGGCCTCCTGGCCCCCATATAGTCTCCACATAAATGACATGAGGGTGCTGGCATGTACAGTAGGAGACGCTGGACGCCTGCTAACAGGCAAGGCCCAGAGAGCCTCAAGAGCTTTCCCACAGCACTGACGCAGATGTGTCTTGTCTTGCCTCAAGACAGGATCATCTGCCCTACTCTCACAGGTGTCCTAATATTTATTTATTTTTTGCTGGGGAAGTCCTTAGTTCTAGCTGGGTGTAGTAGTTTTCTGAACTATGGCTTGGAAAAGGGGCAAGATTATTACTAATCTAGCAATTGACAGCAATTGCATTGGTGCTTGATTTTATACACCTGTGGAAAGGGACCTGATGAAACGTCAATGACGCGTCTCTTTATGCAAAGGAAGTTATCCCAATTTTGTGCCCATGGACATGAATAACGACGAAGTATCTTGCTCTGCCTTAAGGATCTTTGTTAGCGGCAATTGACACCCGAATCTCCTTATATGGGCAAAGATGACAGCTTTGGTTTCTTTTTGTAGGTGAACTTAAAGGGATCTTCCGCCATTTTTGGAAATAAGCTAATTTTCCACCTCCCCTCGAGCAAAACAATTGATATTTACCTTTTCCCGTTCATCCAGCCATTTTGTGAGTCTGGCAATACAACTTTTGGCTTCAGCCTAGCATAGATCATTGAAACGGATTAGACCAGTATCATCTCGCCTGCTAGCATCCTGTTTAAAAGTGACTAAGATTTCCGGTAATTTTCCCATTTAAAACGTGTCCCTTCTCAAGTAAGAGTGCAATAAGACCAACTGAAAATTAAACCTGCCGTTATTCTAGGCTGATTTGACACGGAACTACACTCTCATCTGGCATAATAATCAAGGCAACTTGCAAACTCCTGGCACTACTACTGCTTGTTGTCTATGGGGACTATTTTCAGATTCTGCGTGATATCACTGCGCCCATGGTACGTTTGCAATGTTTTAAATGGAAAAATTACCGGAAATCTCAGTCACTTTTAAACATGATGCTAGCAGGCGAGATGCTACTGGTCTAATCCGTTTCAATGATCTATGCTAGGCTGAAGCTAAAAGTTGTAACGGGAAAAAGGTAAATATCAATTGTTTTGTTCGAAGGGGGATGGAAAATGAGCTTATTTCCAAAAATAGCGGAATATCCCTTTAAGAGGTCTATAGCAACTGCGATCAGCTGAAGCCAGTTGGTTAATTAAGATTTAGTTGAAGCCTGTTGGTTAATTAAGATTCAGCTGAAGCTAGTTGGTTAATTTAGATTCAGCTGAAGCCTGTTGGTTAATTAAGATTCAGCTGAAGCCACTTAGTTAGTCGGAGCCAGGCTGAGCCAATAAAACCAGCTTTGTTACCTGTGAGGTAAAGCAGGAGTGTTGGTGCAGCATTGTAGAGGAGTGAGCAGTAGCATCTGGAGCAGTGGTTTGGGTGTGAAGACATTGCAGTTGGCCATGAGTCTTGCTTTGATGCTTAGGTACACACTAAGTATTTCTAATTACTTTATTTTTCTGTATGTATTAAATCAGTTGGTCTAAGTGTGTTGTATTCTACAGGCTACCTTGGCTTTGCCTTTTCTTCTTGACTGATGTGGGCCTATGCAGTCTTCTACTTCAAGGTAAGAATTGAGTTTGGATTTGTATTAAACAATACAACCACAGGATATCTTGTCTAAAGCTGTTCTCATGTTCTAGGATCAGAAGAGCCCCTGCGTTTTGGGTTCTCCGACTCCAGACGAAGTCCTCCTAGCAGTGCCCCTGTGTCTTCAGTGAGCCACAGCTTCACTAATGGTGAAGATGTAACAAGTCCCAGGAAACCTGTACCACTAAACCTGAATTCTCACCAGGAGAAACTCGTTCCTATGTGGGTCATGCCTTCAGCTTCAGTGACCCAGAAGCCCAAGGTGCCTCAGGCTCCAGCCCAAGAGGTTCCTGCATGGGTTCAGACTCCCCCAGCATGGGCCCAGACAGCCCCGGCATGGTTCAAGATTCCTCCTGCTCCAGTGAACCAGGAGCCCAAAACCCCTGAGGCTCCAGCCCAAGAGCCCCAAACATCGGCCCAGACGCGGCCAGCGTGGATCATGCCTTCAGCTCCAGTGACCCAGAAGCCCAAGGTTCCTCAGGCTCCAGCCCAAGAGCTCCCAGCTTGGGTTCAGATGCCCCCGGCATGGATGCTTCCAGCTCCAGTGAACCAAGAACCCAAAACTCCTGAGGCTCCAGCCCAAGAGCTTCCAGCATTGGCCCAGACGTGGCCAGCGTGGTTCATGCCTTCAGCTCCAGTGACCAAGAAACCCAAGGTGCCTCAGGCTCCAGCCCAAGAGGTTCCTGCATGGGTTCAGACTCCCCCAGTATGGGTCAAGATGCCTCCAGCTCCAGTGACTCAGGCTCCAGCCCAAGAGCCTCCAGCAAGGGTTCAGACACGCCCAACATGGATGCTTCCAGCTCCAGTGAACCAGGAACCTGAGGCTCCAGCCCAAGAACCCCCAGCATGGAATAACATGCCCCAGTCCCCAGCGAGCCAGGCACCAGCCCAAACGCCACCGCCTCCGATGACTCCATTAGAACCTGTTGGGGGTGATTTTGGCAGTTCCTTCATGGAGGGTGTCAGTGGAGAGGCTGCCTCTAATGGTGGCGGTACTGAGGGTCCCTCATCAGAGAGAGAGCGCTACCTTGTTATCACAGAGCCCTTGGGTTTTCAAACCCGCTACGTGGTCAAGTCCTTCAATCGTTATGTGCGAGGACAAAAGATCTATTCCCAAACCACCTACATCCCTCTAGACTATCCTCCTGCCTCTGAGCCTGCTCCCGTCCCCACTCTTCCTCTGCCTGAAGCCCAGCTGGACCAAACTGTGAAGGCCAGCTGAGCTTGGGTAAGGATTTGAATTTGCTCTAATGTCCTCCACAGAAAACAATAGGCTTGTCCAGTTGACCTTAAGTGGTACAGTATGTGGGTTTGGTTTCTCCAATATTTTGTGTACTGATATTTTCAGCAATTAACTTGTGCTCCTTTTTCCCTCTAGGCTTTGTACTCCAATCTGCAACGATATCTGGGCCCTTGTTGCATTGTGGCTTAAAAAAAATAAACTTCTTAAATGTATGAAATCGCCTGATTTGTTTTTTCTTGCATCCTGTTTCTAAACCGGTAGCCTTTCAGTAGGGAGGAGTAGGCTAGCAGCTTATACATTTGACAATCGTGTAATGGATATGGGTTTGTACAGTATGTGTAGCTCGGTTTTGGAATTGAAAATGGTCACTTGTTCAGTCATTGTCCCATGAGTTGCTAAATGACCCCTGACAAGAGTAGGCCTCCTGGCCCCCATATAGTCTCCACATAAATGACATGAGGGTGCTGGCATGTACAGTAGGAGACGCTGGACGCCTGCTAACAGGCAAGGCCCAGAGAGCCTCAAGAGCTTTCCCACAGCACTGACGCAGATGTGTCTTGTCTTGCCTCAAGACAGGATCATCTGCCCTACTCTCACAGGTGTCCTAATATTTATTTATTTTTTGCTGGGGAAGTCCTTAGTTCTAGCTGGGTGTAGTAGTTTTCTGAACTATGGCTTGGAAAAGGGGCAAGATTATTACTAATCTAGCAATTGACAGCAATTGCATTGGTGCTTGATTTTATACACCTGTGGAAAGGGACCTGATGAAACGTCAATGACGCGTCTCTTTATGCAAAGGAAGTTATCCCAATTTTGTGCCCATGGACATGAATAACGACGAAGTATCTTGCTCTGCCTTAAGGATCTTTGTTAGCGGCAATTGACACCCGAATCTCCTTATATGGGCAAAGATGACAGCTTTGGTTTCTTTTTGTAGGTGAACTTAAAGGGATCTTCCGCCATTTTTGGAAATAAGCTAATTTTCCACCTCCCCTCGAGCAAAACAATTGATATTTACCTTTTCCCGTTCATCCAGCCATTTTGTGAGTCTGGCAATACAACTTTTGGCTTCAGCCTAGCATAGATCATTGAAACGGATTAGACCAGTATCATCTCGCCTGCTAGCATCCTGTTTAAAAGTGACTAAGATTTCCGGTAATTTTCCCATTTAAAACGTGTCCCTTCTCAAGTAAGAGTGCAATAAGACCAACTGAAAATTAAACCTGCCGTTATTCTAGGCTGATTTGACACGGAACTACACTCTCATCTGGCATAATAATCAAGGCAACTTGCAAACTCCTGGCACTACTACTGCTTGTTGTCTATGGGGACTATTTTCAGATTCTGCGTGATATCACTGCGCCCATGGTACGTTTGCAATGTTTTAAATGGAAAAATTACCGGAAATCTCAGTCACTTTTAAACATGATGCTAGCAGGCGAGATGCTACTGGTCTAATCCGTTTCAATGATCTATGCTAGGCTGAAGCTAAAAGTTGTAACGGGAAAAAGGTAAATATCAATTGTTTTGTTCGAAGGGGGATGGAAAATGAGCTTATTTCCAAAAATAGCGGAATATCCCTTTAAGAGGTCTATAGCAACTGCGATCAGCTGAAGCCAGTTGGTTAATTAAGATTTAGTTGAAGCCTGTTGGTTAATTAAGATTCAGCTGAAGCTAGTTGGTTAATTTAGATTCAGCTGAAGCCTGTTGGTTAATTAAGATTCAGCTGAAGCCACTTAGTTAGTCGGAGCCAGGCTGAGCCAATAAAACCAGCTTTGTTACCTGTGAGGTAAAGCAGGAGTGTTGGTGCAGCATTGTAGAGGAGTGAGCAGTAGCATCTGGAGCAGTGGTTTGGGTGTGAAGACATTGCAGTTGGCCATGAGTCTTGCTTTGATGCTTAGGTACACACTAAGTATTTCTAATTACTTTATTTTTCTGTATGTATTAAATCAGTTGGTCTAAGTGTGTTGTATTCTACAGGCTACCTTGGCTTTGCCTTTTCTTCTTGACTGATGTGGGCCTATGCAGTCTTCTACTTCAAGGTAAGAATTGAGTTTGGATTTGTATTAAGGCGAGACACTACAGTTGAATAGGGTAAATTTTTTAAATAATAGGTATCACCATGAAACTTCCTCAGTTGATTACTTATACAAGTATGAGAAAAAAATGTATTACAAGTTTTTGAAATGTGTATGTTTAATTATGCAAATGAGGCATTATCTCATTAAATATGCATGATTTTGCATATATTTCCGGTAGATAGATCTGAGCATATGATAAAGCCAGGTGCAAAATTATTCTTTCATGTTGTTTACAAACAAGATTACAATAAAATTACAGAAGGATTTCAGGATATCTGCTTTCATTGCCTAGGAAATCCAAATATACTGTCCATAGCCTTAAAAAAACGATTTTTGCCATGCTTTTTTGATTAACATGTCACATAAATCAGGCCAGGAATGATGTATTAACAAATCCCTCTGTAAATGTCTTCAGAATACTGTTAAGTGTATAACTGGAAAGTTTGGTGTAGATAGGTGCTACAGAGGCTGAGAAGTATCTACCGGAAAATGACTCAAAACCGCAAATAACTAGTTTTGAGAAAACAGCCTTGAAACACAGCCAATAAGATTCGTTCTCAGCTTAGACTCGTCTTTGAACTTTCGCGATTGGTTGCCAATACAAAGGCAATGTCCATATTTGGATTGCATGGCGTTATTCAGGAGGAGCAGGGCTTTCCAACGGTGTGAGACACGATATGATTTGGATCACGTTCGCGGGAGTACATGACATTTTAGAATGGGAACTTTTGAGAAAATGTGAAGAAATACATAGGCGCGAGCACACAAAAGTTCGTGAAATAAACACCTAAATGTGCAAATCGGACTTTGTTGTTGTAGTAGGGTGGTAGAATACATGCTAAGGTAGCAAACTAGCACAAAATCTCGAAATTGACCGGAGGTCACAAAAACAATGTTTTCAACTGCCGTGTCTCGCCTTAAACAATACAACCACAGGATATCTTGTCTAAAGCTGTTCTCATGTTCTAGGATCAGAAGAGCCCCTGCGTTTTGGGTTCTCCGACTCCAGACGAAGTCCTCCTAGCAGTGCCCCTGTGTCTTCAGTGAGCCACAGCTTCACTAATGGTGAAGATGTAACAAGTCCCAGGAAACCTGTACCACTAAACCTGAATTCTCACCAGGAGAAACTCGTTCCTATGTGGGTCATGCCTTCAGCTTCAGTGACCCAGAAGCCCAAGGTGCCTCAGGCTCCAGCCCAAGAGGTTCCTGCATGGGTTCAGACTCCCCCAGCATGGGCCCAGACAGCCCCGGCATGGTTCAAGATTCCTCCTGCTCCAGTGAACCAGGAGCCCAAAACCCCTGAGGCTCCAGCCCAAGAGCCCCAAACATCGGCCCAGACGCGGCCAGCGTGGATCATGCCTTCAGCTCCAGTGACCCAGAAGCCCAAGGTTCCTCAGGCTCCAGCCCAAGAGCTCCCAGCTTGGGTTCAGATGCCCCCGGCATGGATGCTTCCAGCTCCAGTGAACCAAGAACCCAAAACTCCTGAGGCTCCAGCCCAAGAGCTTCCAGCATTGGCCCAGACGTGGCCAGCGTGGTTCATGCCTTCAGCTCCAGTGACCAAGAAACCCAAGGTGCCTCAGGCTCCAGCCCAAGAGGTTCCTGCATGGGTTCAGACTCCCCCAGTATGGGTCAAGATGCCTCCAGCTCCAGTGACTCAGGCTCCAGCCCAAGAGCCTCCAGCAAGGGTTCAGACACGCCCAACATGGATGCTTCCAGCTCCAGTGAACCAGGAACCTGAGGCTCCAGCCCAAGAACCCCCAGCATGGAATAACATGCCCCAGTCCCCAGCGAGCCAGGCACCAGCCCAAACGCCACCGCCTCCGATGACTCCATTAGAACCTGTTGGGGGTGATTTTGGCAGTTCCTTCATGGAGGGTGTCAGTGGAGAGGCTGCCTCTAATGGTGGCGGTACTGAGGGTCCCTCATCAGAGAGAGAGCGCTACCTTGTTATCACAGAGCCCTTGGGTTTTCAAACCCGCTACGTGGTCAAGTCCTTCAATCGTTATGTGCGAGGACAAAAGATCTATTCCCAAACCACCTACATCCCTCTAGACTATCCTCCTGCCTCTGAGCCTGCTCCCGTCCCCACTCTTCCTCTGCCTGAAGCCCAGCTGGACCAAACTGTGAAGGCCAGCTGAGCTTGGGTAAGGATTTGAATTTGCTCTAATGTCCTCCACAGAAAACAATAGGCTTGTCCAGTTGACCTTAAGTGGTACAGTATGTGGGTTTGGTTTCTCCAATATTTTGTGTACTGATATTTTCAGCAATTAACTTGTGCTCCTTTTTCCCTCTAGGCTTTGTACTCCAATCTGCAACGATATCTGGGCCCTTGTTGCATTGTGGCTTAAAAAAAATAAACTTCTTAAATGTATGAAATCGCCTGATTTGTTTTTTCTTGCATCCTGTTTCTAAACCGGTAGCCTTTCAGTAGGGAGGAGTAGGCTAGCAGCTTATACATTTGACAATCGTGTAATGGATATGGGTTTGTACAGTATGTGTAGCTCGGTTTTGGAATTGAAAATGGTCACTTGTTCAGTCATTGTCCCATGAGTTGCTAAATGACCCCTGACAAGAGTAGGCCTCCTGGCCCCCATATAGTCTCCACATAAATGACATGAGGGTGCTGGCATGTACAGTAGGAGACGCTGGACGCCTGCTAACAGGCAAGGCCCAGAGAGCCTCAAGAGCTGTCCCACAGCACTGACGCAGATGTGTCTTGTCTTGCCTCAAGACAGGATCATCTGCCCTACTCACAGGTGTCTTAATATTTATTTATTTTTTGCTGGGGAAGTCCTTAGTTCTAGCTGGGTGTAGTAGTTTTCTGAACTATGTGTAGTAGGGTAGACTGACTGTTGGCCCTGTGTCTTCCCTCTGGCCTGCCTTGCTAACGAGGGGCGGGGCAATGACCCTTAATTGGTTAACTGGCTCTGCAGCCTATTTAAGAGCCTGGATGGTTAGCAACAGTGTAGGCTCTGCTGCGAGAAGGTGTGTGCGAGCACACCAGAGCCTTCCACCAGGTATGCCATCTTTTCAAGTGTTTCTGTTTGTATTAGTTTTGTCATTGTGGTTAATGTTTATCGTTTATCGTTTTATGTACTGTAGCTGGGTGCCCTGCCTGTCCGGACCACGGCAGGGGTGATGTTGCCTGCCTCTCCGGACTGCTACAGTTGGTCAGGCTGCTGTCTTGTCTTCCTTTAGTTTTGTTTGATGTTTGATTTACTATTTTGTCTGTTACTTTTGGTTTGATTGTCTTTGTCCATTGTCTTTCTTTTGTGAGCAGGCAGAGTGTTAATGGGGGGGGGGCCTAGTCACCTGCTGGGGAACTAGAGTGTGTGTACTGAGAGTTGCTTGCTGTGGAGAGTTGCACTACTTAACACTTTCATACTGGAGAATTGCTGTGTTTGGTATAAACTGGTCACCGTTGGTATTAGCCTGCCCCCTCAGGCCAGCTCTGTCTGTCTCTGTTGAATGTCTGTCTTTTTGTGTTCAATAAATTGTTTATTTAAGGAATTCATGTCTCCAATATGCTTTAAAGAACCTGTGCAGCTCTGTTTGGTAAAGGTCCCAAGCTCCTAAAGATTCCCTGAGGCGCTAGGCCCCAGGGTGGCGTAGTCAGGCTACAGATTTGGGGTGGTTGCCCTGACCACCCTGTTACATTCGGCTTGGAAAAGGGGCAAGATTATTACTAATCTAGCAATTGACAGCAATTGCATTGGTGCTTGATTTTATACACCTGTGGAAAGGGACCTGATGAAACGTCAATGACGCGTCTCTTTATGCAAAGGAAGTTATCCCAATTTTGTGCCCATGGACATGAATAACGACGAAGTATCTTGCTCTGCCTTAAGGATCTTTGTTAGCGGCAATTGACACCCGAATCTCCTTATATGGGCAAAGATGACAGCTTTGGTTTCTTTTTGTAGGTGAACTTAAAGGGATCTTCCGCCATTTTTGGAAATAAGCTAATTTTCCACCTCCCCTCGAGCAAAACAATTGATATTTACCTTTTCCCGTTCATCCAGCCATTTTGTGAGTCTGGCAATACAACTTTTGGCTTCAGCCTAGCATAGATCATTGAAACGGATTAGACCAGTATCATCTCGCCTGCTAGCATCCTGTTTAAAAGTGACTAAGATTTCCGGTAATTTTCCCATTTAAAACGTGTCCCTTCTCAAGTAAGAGTGCAATAAGACCAACTGAAAATTAAACCTGCCGTTATTCTAGGCTGATTTGACACGGAACTACACTCTCATCTGGCATAATAATCAAGGCAACTTGCAAACTCCTGGCACTACTACTGCTTGTTGTCTATGGGGACTATTTTCAGATTCTGCGTGATATCACTGCGCCCATGGTACGTTTGCAATGTTTTAAATGGAAAAATTACCGGAAATCTCAGTCACTTTTAAACATGATGCTAGCAGGCGAGATGCTACTGGTCTAATCCGTTTCAATGATCTATGCTAGGCTGAAGCTAAAAGTTGTAACGGGAAAAAGGTAAATATCAATTGTTTTGTTCGAAGGGAGATGGAAAATGAGCTTATTTCCAAAAATAGCGGAATATCCCTTTAAGAGGTCTATAGCAACTGCGATCAGCTGAAGCCAGTTGGTTAATTAAGATTTAGTTGAAGCCTGTTGGTTAATTAAGATTCAGCTGAAGCTAGTTGGTTAATTATGACCGCCGCTAGCGAAGCGGTCATATAGTTGTTGTCAAAGTTTTTTTTTTATTATTTTTCCCGTCATTTTTCGTCAACGATTCCCAGGACACCGTAACACCGGAGCGCATGAAACTTGGTGGGCATGTAGCCCCAGTAGAGTTCTATGGAAAATTTTCGTTTCGTCCCCGGGGGTCACTCCACCCCCGCGCTGCCCCCGCCCGAAGCCCAAAAATGACAGTTTTTCCTACATAACTACCTGAACCGTGGCACCGAGGATGACAAAATGTTTATGGTATGTTGTTCTCTAGAGCTTGCATCAACTTAGCTTATAACCAGTCATTTGTGATTTGCCCCCCCATCGTAAAAATTGAAAATGCAATGTAATATTGCTTTAATTGCCCATATCTTCAGATGAGATGTTATGAACTGCACCAAATTTCATGTGTATGATTAACCTGACACCCTCTGGGAGTAAGCCAAGTTTTGTGGAATTTCATCCATGGGGGGCTATAAAATAAATGGATTTATGTGTACATTCAGGACTGTATACCCATCGGCCAGTAGATGGTGGTATTATCTGGAGTCTAAATCCCCCCTGGGGATTTCAAAAACTGTTCCAAACATCTCATGCTGCATTCACATGCTATGGAAAATATGGTATTTTCCATTTGTGACCTGGTAGTTACCAGTGTGTTGTGTTCAAGTGCTTTGTTGACGTACTGTTAGGAAATTAGTAAATTACCTGTCACTCATCACTAGCTAGCATATAGCTCTGGGGAGGCAATACCAAACCATAACAGCTTTTTAAAAATGTACACTGAGTGTCAAAGCATTATATTACAATTGTCAATGACACAACATTGTATAGGCTGCAAAAAACATCTGCTAACAGTAGCAAACAATGTTTAGTAGTAAACAATGCTATCATTCACAACTCTTCCGTTGCTCTCCGCCATGTTGAAAATGTCAAAGGTTATCTCATCTCGGCAACTCGTCCATCAAAATATTCTACGAGTTGCCCAGTGGAAAATACCACATGAGATGGTGTTCATGTGCATTTTTGACCTCGGCTTTTGGTATTTACCATAATTACCATAGCACATGAAGGCACCAAATATCTCTGCTAGTTTTTGTCCTAGAAACATATTTAAGTGACACCATTAGAAACCTTTAATCAACTAGTTTCCAAATATGTTTTAAAAGAGAATGGTTGCTCTGGGTGCAACAAACATGCAGGAACACACACACACACACACACACACACACACACACACACACACACACACACACACACACACGCACCACTACATACACACATGTACATAAAACATTATACAAACACATGCACAAACACGCCCACACGCATGCACACATACACCCTTACACACACACACACACACACCTACACACACACACACACACACACATGCACACACATATCTTTGAGTACATTTTGTGAGACCACCGGAGCTGAGAAGTGAGTGTGTGTGTGATGTACTATAGTGTGTGGGTGCGTTTCTGTGTGCCCATCTGTGTGTTTGCATGTGTGTATATGTGTGTATGTGCATGTTCTGTGTGTGTTCTCTTTCTTTCTCTCTCTCTCTCTCTGTGTCTGTGTTATCTGTGTGTATTCTGTGTGTGTTCTCTCTTTCTCTCTCTCTCTCTCTGGGTGTGCCTGTGTGTGTGTGTTTGTGTGTGTGTGTGTGTGTGTGTGTGTGCGAGTGTGTGTGTGTGAGTGTGTGCCTGTGTATGTGTGTGTGTGTGCACGCGCGCATGTGAGTGTGTGTGTGTGTTATCTGATATTGGAGTGACAGTGACTGCAGAGAACACAGTGAACATATACTCAGAGACACATTAAACACACACACAAGCAGACACACACTCACACTAGACAGAGAAGCACTCATACACAAAAGCAAGCGCACACATGCACACACTCATTTACATACATAAGAGTTGCAGTAGGGATGGAGTAGGCGATGGAAACACAAGCGTGATTGATATTTGCGGAGAGAATGTGCAGGACTGAGCGGCGGTCATATTGTGTATCGCTTTGCGGTACATCTAGTTTAGATTCAGCTGAAGCCTGTTGGTTAATTAAGATTCAGCTGAAGCCACTTAGTTAGTCGGAGCCAGGCTGAGCCAATAAAACCAGCTTTGTTACCTGTGAGGTAAAGCAGGAGTGTTGGTGCAGCATTGTAGAGGAGTGAGCAGTAGCATCTGGAGCAGTGGTTTGGGTGTGAAGACATTGCAGTTGGCCATGAGTCTTGCTTTGATGCTTAGGTACACACTAAGTATTTCTAATTACTTTATTTTTCTGTATGTATTAAATCAGTTGGTCTAAGTGTGTTGTATTCTACAGGCTACCTTGGCTTTGCCTTTTCTTCTTGACTGATGTGGGCCTATGCAGTCCTCTACTTCAAGGTAAGAATTGAGTTTGGATTTGTATTAAACAATACAACCACAGGATATCTTGTCTAAAGCTGTTCTCATGTTCTAGGATCAGAAGAGCCCCTGCGTTTTGGGTTCTCCGACTCCAGACGAAGTCCTCCTAGCAGTGCCCCTGTGTCTTCAGTGAGAAACAGCTTCACTAATGGTGAAGATGCAACAAGTCCCAGGAAACCTGTACCACTAAACCTGAATTCTCACCAGGAGAAACTCGTTCCTATGTGGGTCATGCCTTCAGCTCCAGTGACCCAGAAGCCCAAGGTGCCTCAGGCTCCAGCCCAAGAGGTTCCTGCATGGGTTCAGACTCCCCCAGCATGGGCCCAGACAGCCCCGGCATGGTTCAAGATTCCTCCTGCTCCAGTGAACCAGGAGCCCAAAACCCCTGAGGCTCCAGCCCAAGAGCCCCAAACATCGGCCCAGACGCGGCCAGCGTGGATCATGCCTTCAGCTCCAGTGACCCAGAAGCCCAAGGTTCCTCAGGCTCCAGCCCAAGAGCTCCCAGCTTGGGTTCAGACGCCCCCGGCATGGATGCTTCCAGCTCCAGTGAACCAAGAACCCAAAACTCCTGAGGCTCCAGCCCAAGAGCTTCCAGCATTGGCCCAGACGTGGCCAGCGTGGTTCATGCCTTCAGCTCCAGTGACCAAGAAACCCAAGGTGCCTCAGGCTCCAGCCCAAGAGGTTCCTGCATGGGTTCAGACTCCAGCCCAAGAGCCTCCAAGAGCCTTTCGTCCCCGGGGGTCACTCCACCCCCGCGCTGCCCCCGCCCGAAGCCCAAAAATGTTTTTCCTACATAACTACCTGAACCGTGGCACCGAGGATGACAAAATGTTTATGGTATGTTGTTCTCTAGAGCTTGCATCAACTTAGCTTATAACCAGTCATTTGTGATTTGCCCCCCCATCGTAAAAATTGAAAATGCAATGTAATATTGCTTTAATTGCCCATATCTTCAGATGAGATGTTATGAACTGCACCAAATTTCATGTGTATGATTAACCTGACACCCTCTGGGAGTAAGCCAAGTTTTGTGGAATTTCATCCATGGGGGGCTATAAAATAAATGGATTTATGTGTACATTCAGGACTGTATACCCATCGGCCAGTAGATGGTGGTATTATCTGGAGTCTAAATCCCCCCCTGGGGATTTCAAAAACTGTTCCAAACATCTCAATCTCTGCTAGTTTTTGTCCTAGAAACATATAAGTGACACCATTAGAAACCTTTAATCAACTAGTTTCCAAATATGTTTTAAAAGAGAATGGTTGCTCTGGGTGCAACAAACATGCAGGAACACACACACACACACACACACACACACACACACACACACACACACACACACACACACACACACACACACACACACACACACACCTACACACACACGCACCACTACATACACACATGTACATAAAACATTATACAAACACATGCACAAACACGCCCACACGCATGCACACATACACCCTTACACACACACACACACACACCTACACCTACACACACACACACACACACACACACACACATCTTTGAGTACATTTTGTGAGACCACCGGAGCTGAGAAGTGAGTGTGTGTGTGATGTACTATAGTGTGTGGGTGCGTTTCTGTGTGCCCATCTGTGTGTTTGCATGTGTGTATATGTGTGTATGTGCATGTTCTGTGTGTGTTCTCTTTCTTTCTCTCTCTCTCTCTCTCTCTGTGTCTGTGTTATCTGTGTGTATTCTGTGTGTGTTCTCTCTTTCTCTCTCTCTCTCTCTGGGTGTGCCTGTGTGTGTGTGTTTGTGTGTGTGTGTGTGTGCGAGTGTGTGTGTGTGAGTGTGTGCCTGTGTATGTGTGTTTGTGTGTGTGTGTGTGTGTGTGTGTGTGTGTGTGTGTTATCTGATATTGGAGTGACAGTGACGGCAGAGAACACAGTGAACATATACTCAGAGACACATTAAACACACACACAAGCAGACACACACTCACACTAGACAGAGAAGCACTCATACACAAAAGCAAGCGCACACATGCACACACTCATTTACATACATAAAAGTTGCAGTAGGGATGGAGTAGGCGATGGAAACACAAGCGTGATTGATATTTGCGGAGAGAATGTGCAGGACTGAGCGGCGGTCATATTGTGTATCGCTTTGCGGTACATCTAGTTTAGATTCAGCTGAAGCCTGTTGGTTAATTAAGATTCAGCTGAAGCCACTTAGTTAGTCGGAGCCAGGCTGAGCCAATAAAACCAGCTTTGTTACCTGTGAGGTAAAGCAGGAGTGTTGGTGCAGCATTGTAGAGGAGTGAGCAGTAGCATCTGGAGCAGTGGTTTGGGTGTGAAGACATTGCAGTTGGCCATGAGTCTTGCTTTGATGCTTAGGTACACACTAAGTATTTCTAATTACTTTATTTTTCTGTATGTATTAAATCAGTTGGTCTAAGTGTGTTGTATTCTACAGGCTACCTTGGCTTTGCCTTTTCTTCTTGACTGATGTGGGCCTATGCAGTCCTCTACTTCAAGGTAAGAATTGAGTTTGGATTTGTATTAAACAATACAACCACAGGATATCTTGTCTAAAGCTGTTCTCATGTTCTAGCCCAGACGCGGCCAGCGTGGATCATGCCTCCAGCTCCAGTGAACCAGAAACCTGAGGCTCCAGCCCAAGTGCTCCCAGCTTGGGTTCAGACACCCCCAGCATGGATGCTTCCGGCTCCAGTGAACCAGAAACTCAAAACTCCTGAGGCTCCAGCCCAAGAGCTTCCAGCATGGGCACATCCACCCTCAGCATGGTTGATTCCTCCACCTTCAGTGAAGCAGAAACCCAAGGTGCCTCCAGCTCCAGTGAACCAGGAACCCCAGACTCCTGAGGCTCCAGCCCAAGAACCCCAAGCATCGGCCCAGACGTGGCCAGCGTGGTTCATGCCTCCAGCTCCAGCTCCAGTGACCAAGAAACCCAAGGTGCCTCAGGCTCCAGCCCAAGAGGTTCCTGCATGGGTTCAGACTCCCCCAGTATGGGTCAAGATGCCTCCAGCTCCAGTGACTCAGGCTCCAGCCCAAGAGCCTCCAGCAAGGGTTCAGACACGCCCAACATGGATGCTTCCAGCTCCAGTGAACCAGGAACCTGAGGCTCCAGCCCAAGAACCCCCAGCATGGAATAACATGCCCCAGTCCCCAGCGAGCCAGGCACCAGCCCAAACGCCACCGCCTCCGATGACTCCATTAGAACCTGTTGGGGGTGATTTTGGCACTTCCTTCATGGAGGGTGTCAGTGGAGAGGCTGCCTCTAATGGTGGCGGTACTGAGGGTCCCTCATCAGAGAGGGAGCGCTACCTTGTTATCACAGAGCCCTTGGGTTTTCAAACCCGCTACGTGGTCAAGTCCTTCAATCGTTATGTGCGAGGACGAAAGATCTATTCCCAAACCACCTACATCCCTCTAGACTATCCTCCTGTCTCTGAGCCTGCTCCCGTCCCCACTCTTCCTCTGCCTGAAGCCCAGCTGGACCAAACTGTGAAGGCCAGCTGAGCTTGGGTAAGGATTTGAATTTGCTCTAATGTCCTCCACAGAAAACAATAGGCTTGTCCAGTTGACCTTCAGTGGTACAGTATGTGGGTTTGGTTTCTCCATTTTTTTTTTTTGTGTACTGATATTTGCAACAATTAATTGATTGATGCTCATTTTCCCTCTAGGCTTAGGACTCCAATCCACATTGATGTCTGGGCCCTTGTTGCATTGTGGCTTAAAAGAAATAAAATTTTTAAAATGTACGATTTTTTTTTTTTTGTCTTGCATCGTCCTGTTCCTAAACCTGTAGCTTTTCAGTAGGGAGAAGGCATAGGCTAGCAGCTTATGTTCCACCCCAGTCCTATGGAAATTGTGTGTGTGTATAGAATTTTTGGAACTGAATGTCCTGTCAGTATCAATTAGTTACTAGATTATCCCTCCAGAAATGCATGCATCATGTTCCTATTTTTTTTCGTGTGTTCTTTGGAGTAAATGAAATCTCTGGCTGTGGCAGCACAGTTTTGCATTGGTAAAGATGCCATAACAAAAGGCACTGTGGCACTTTCTGTTTAGACTGCACACACTTACTGACTCATTTGCACTCGAACACACACACATGCAGTCATGTTGTGCATGTCAGTGCCGATTTATGTTCCCTGAGCTGCAGTGATCCTGGGCAGCTGATTGTAATTCTCTCTTATATATGACAGCAGGATTAGCTGGGACTGGCTCCCTTCATCTAACCCCTCCCTGGAAACTAGACCCCCCCCCCCCCCCCCCCCCCCACACACACACACACACACACACACACACACACACACACACACACACACACACACACACACACACACACACACACACACACACTCAACCTCCCCCTCCCACCGCCAACACCCACTATTTACTTAAGGGGTGGCAGGATTAAGGTAGCCAGGCCCCTTCCATACAAAGGCTATTTTTGAAAGGCATATTTGAAGGTTGCAAACTTCTCCTATATTCTATAATCATTTTACATTGTACAGGGAGGAGAAAAGGAGAGAGAGTGACAGAAATAAGGTGTGACGAGTGAGCCTAATATTACAAGTGAGGTTTTGAAAATGTGACTGTAGACTGGAGATTATCAAAACTATTAACACAAATTAATGTCATACAGTGCAAACTCTTGAATGATATCATCACATGACATGTGAATGCCATTGTTACTGCAAGTAGCCGCTTATAAGGGCGCTCCCTAATGGAGAATTTGAGTACTGAATCATTATTTGTAGTCTGCCAAGTTCATGTCATCATCGTTTGTGAGAAGATGTGCTGTGATGTCATCATTCTGAGCCCATGTCACTCTGTCCCCAAACAGCCCCTGTCCCAGCCCACCCCTGAGATGAACCTTGAGGCCAGCAGAAACAGATCCTTATTGTCAGGGACACAGTCTCCGTTGTGTGTGTCTGTGCGCTTGGCTGGGTTTGTGTCGTGGTAGAGACAAGAATGATCTCAGACAGTCTTATGATGACAAGATGCATTTATCTCACTGACCAAAGCAAACAGTCATGCCAACCAAGCACAGAGAGACAAAATAAAGATGGAATAATATTAATAATAACATAATAAAACAATATTGTTTACTGAAGCAACAGCAGTGCCGCAGATATTCATTTCTCTTGAAGCGCCTTGTCTCGCTGTAACTTGAACAACGCTGCCTAAAGCATGTAAGACTTGAACATTTCTTATTTACTGAATATTTACTGAATATCAAAGAGACTTTGATGCTTTTGAGTCTCGACTCGGTCACTGTAGCTGGTGCCTCTGCACTGTGTGTGTCTTTCACCGAGGGGCTGACCGATACGCCGCTCAGCTAAGTAAACACAGACGGCAGGCTTCCACACAAAAGAGCCTTTCAGGCACACACAGATAGAGGCGACCAAGCTCCACAGCAAAGAGAATAACGTTGCATATCTGTGACACAATGTGATAAGGGAGTCAAATAATAAAGGATAAGACTTTGTCTGAAGTCCAGCCGGTGAATTGCGTGGCACCTGAAACTACGGAGGCCTGCTGGACATGAGCTGACAGCTGAAAAGGAATGTGACCCCTAATTTGGCCCTGTTCAGGTGATATAAAATTAGGCCTAATTTGGACCTGTTCAGGTGAACATCTATAAGATTAGGCCCAATTTGGCCCTGTTCAGGTGAACATCTATAAGATTAGGCCTAATTTGGCCCTGTTCAGGTGATATAAAATTAGGCCTAATTTGGACCTGTTCAGGTGAACATCTATAAGATTAGGCCCAATTTGGCCCTGTTCAGATGAAAATCTATAAGATTAGGCCTAATTTGAATTCAGACTCTGGGCTCTTCAAACAGACCATCTCAATTGTGGTACTGGTGGCATTCAAAATTCAATTGAATTGAGCTGTACTATCATACTACAAATGGTTAAATGAATTGAAGTGGGAATCAGGGCATGACGTAGTCCACAGTTTGATGCTGCCAGTGATGGGGGAAAGGTCTCGCATCTGGGTTCTTTCTCTCTCTCTCTCCAGAGCCAGTTCTAGACGTGTGTGTGTGTGTGTGTGTGTGTGTGTGTGTGTGTGTGTGTGCGTGCAAGGAAACAGGAGTTGAAGCCTTCAGGAGCGTAAGCCTTTGGGAAGTGTACGCATGGCATGTGGTATTGCGTCCAACGGGGGGGGGGCTGGGCGGGGGGGGTTGCCGTATACACATCTTCACACTCGAGGGTGGGAGGCGTCGTGGTCAGGAACACACGTCTGCGTGGGATGGGCACCAGTGGCATGGCGTGGGCATGTGCCTACTGGGCATGTGCCAAGGCACCGGCACCCTGGCCAAAACCAAAGCCCTTTGGTCCGAAATTCTTGGCATAGCACGCTGTGGGAACAAAGTTGATTCATGTCAACACTCCAACTCATCAAACACAGATCGACAGATTCTTCTTAGGAAATCACCCTGGAGCCATTGGCTGCATGGCTCTAACACCGTGCTTTGAAGTTTTTTACATGGCAGCATCGTTTAGCCTTTTATTGCATGACATGTAATACCATGTTATCCTGGCCTCAACGCCCTAATCCGGCATCCTGGGCTTTCGTTGGTTTTGCATGCACTGCAGGCAGTTTTACGAGCTACGAGCTCATGAAAATAAAAATAAAAAAAACAGCTTGAAACCTCCAACATGACACAGCCATGCCATACCATACGCTGTGCAATGTGCTGTACAGGTCTATAGGGGGCCGGTACCTTTACAGTAGATTTCTCCATCTTTGTCCGCCAGCGTTGTTGACTCCAGGCCTTTACCACACTTAGCACACCTAAAGCAGCTCTTATGCCAGGACTGCAGAAGGACACACACACACACACACACACACACACACACACACACACACACACACACACACACACACACACACACATACAGTCAATGGATGACGGCTGTCGTGGAGGCCAATGGACATAATAGAAGTCAGTGGTTTTGTGCTGCCGATGACCTAATGGTGTGTTCAAGACAACTGAACTGAGAGCAGTGGGACTCACATTTCCTCCCCCCACAACCTTCTCTGCCGCATACACGGCCGTCCCACAGCGTGGACAGACGTCTGAGCTGCCGAACTTCTGGGCAAACTTGGAGGCGTTGGGGTTGTTGGTGGGGCGATGAGAAGATTGTCTGTGGGGGGGAAAAAAAAGTGTCAGAGAATGTGTGTGTGTGTGTGTGTGTAAGCTCCCCTTTGCACACACTTCAATCTTATTGAGTTGAGGACGGTCCGTGCCGTGCGTACCCCTCTGGTCTGATCCCCAGGTGTTCACCAGTATCCATACTCAGGGTTCCTGCTCCACCGCCAAAGCCGTAGCCTTTTGGTCCATACTTCTTGCCGTAGCAGGACTTGCAGTAGATCTCATCCCCGTGGACAGCCACTGTTGTGCTGTCCAGGTTCTTTTTACAGGCCACTGGACAGAGAGGCAATACGAGGGACAAGGTTATATATAGAGCATGATTTCTTTGTGCTGTTTTGTGTTGTCTTGCAGTGTGGCAAAAACCTGCAACAGGCACACAAACCCATGACCAAATAAAGGAAATATTTGCTCTTTACATAATCACAGACAACTTCTCTAAAATCAATGTAGCATCAACAATCATTTCATTAAGCAAGTAACCCTGGAAAAGCACACCATGGGCTACACTACAGCATGCAAACAAAAACAGAACCCAAGGAAGACAACACAGGACAGAGCGGAAACAGACCGCATGGCTATGATTGGGCTAATTCAGAGTGCTAGGATTAAACACAGAGGCCTTTACCAGCCAGGTGAATAAATAAACATGTTGGGCCTGTTTCCATTCGTTTTTAGAATGCATCTTGGGTGATCCGATCACTAATGGCTTGCCGAGACACACTGCGGTTTACAGTACATGTAGGCCTACTCGAGGTGTAGAGCGAGAGACGTCGCTGACCACTTTTGTTTAGATTGCGCTATTGCTAACGTCACAGTCGTTAAAACTGGGACGCATCAGGACGCATTAGCGTTTACACTACACAAGATGGAGTCACAGACCACCCCGGCTCACAACTCAGTGTCGTCTTAGTGAGTCTTTTTTTTAAAAAAAGGATATTTTTTTGGCCTTTTTTGTTACAGGACAGTGAAGAGTTGACAGGAAGCAAGTGGGAGAGAGAGAGATGGGGTGGGATTGGGACATGACCCCAGGCTGGATTCGAACCTGGGTCCCCGTGGGCACTCGGACCCGTACATGGTATGGGTGCTGTAGCCTGCTGCACCACAGCACAGTCTTAGTGAGTCTTTACACTTGGATTTAGAACTGACCACTTGTGATTGGATCACCCAAGACGAGAAGCAAATGTAAACAGGGGTCATAGTTAGGGGGGTCAAGTGTCTTACATACCCCAAACACTGAGGATTAGATACTGTATCTCATAAATAGTCTGCCTATCACCATACTATGCTCAATCTTTTAAGATTGAACATTAGTATGGGGAGTCTGCGCTTTATTTCTACTGCACAAGAGGCGTGATCAATGGACATTGTTCAAATGACTCCGTGCGCTTGGATAGTCCTTCAACCAATCAGTCCAACGATTTGGATAAGATGGTTTGTGGCTGGACCCAAAGGTTGAGGACAGCAAGCAGGGGAGATTGATGTGCAGGAGCTGTCAGGCGAAATCCAAATTCGCCGGCAAGTCAGGCATGATTCACCTAACCTATCTCATAATCGGAATTATAAATATGTTCAGGTTAACGGATATGGTCTACCACTCTGCACTCTCTTGCATCTCCAGAGACGGACGTAGGAGTCACCGCTGTGGCCTGTATGAGAGACTGGACTGGTCACCCCAGGCTGATAGGAAGAACACCAGTAGCACTAGTATTGCAGTAATCTATTTACAAAGGCATTTTAGGGTATCTACCTCCATACAAGTACTCTTCGATGGAGGGCTGGCCCCTTGCAGACCAGGCTAAATGATCTTTTAACACTTATTATCAAGGACTCCCAAGGACATTGGTCGTCACAAACCTTCCATATCACCTTGTAAGTGTTTTCACTACATTTGTATTGTCTTTTTTGTTGATTTATTTGAACTATTTGATATATTTTGATTTTTAATATTTATCTCTTTTATATTTCTAATGCACCATTTTCTACTATGTGACCACTTCCTGTGTGGCCATTCAATCTCAACCTCACTGTAAATGAGGGCCTCCCTCAATGACCTCTCTAAGAATGAAATAAAGTTAAAGGGAAGGTAATAACACTCATGGACCCAGAGGTAAACTCTGCTATCCCATAACTTTCATGGGATTGCACTGTGACTGACTGTATGAGATGCTCACATCTATGACTTACTGTATAGTTAAACAGAAAAATATGTGTGATTGTGACTTTGTGAGTTTAAGTAGTAGAGAGTTGTGTCTAATTTAGCACAGTCATTTCAGCCATGGCTCCTGGTCTTTCCACCGATAAATCACGGTGATAGCTCAGTAAATGTTTTAATGAAGACTAATGAATGTAGTGGCACAATACACCCCCCTTCTCCGAGTGCTGTGCCCTAGACATGGCACTAATAGTTTCGGTTGGCCACTCTCATGGAAAATGAACTAAGTGCTTTTTTTTTTGGAAACCATAAAATGTTTGTCTTGGATTGTGAAATTTGATGTAGCAGTCTTTTGGGGGCACTTTGTGGCTATTTTAATGAACAACATTGTGGTGTTACAAATATGAGCTGGTTTGGGTTTTAGTCGGAAAATAACTTTGTCAGAGCCTCTGGATTCTCTACTGAATCCATAACCTAAAGCCCACCCCACCTCCCTCTTTGATTTTCTCTATGTGCAAACCACACTTATACAAAGTGTCTTCTGTCAGTAATATCATTTGATTTAATTGCTTGTTTGAAAATGATGATGGAGTGAGCGTCCTGTGATGGAGACAAGCCACAAACTAAGGTTCTTATCCCAACAAAATGCAGTCAGTGAGACAGACCAGACCGGAGGCATTGCCCTGACGTCACTCCATAGGACAGAGCAGGGCAGGGCAGGGCAGGCCGGTGTTTGTTTACATAGACGAGAGAGAGGAGCCGTCTCGGCACGGCCTCATTAGTATTTCAGGCCCCTGTGTGTGTGTGTGTGTGTGTGTGTGTGTGTGTCTCTCTCTCTCGCTCCCTCTCTCTCTCTCTCTCTCTCTCAGTCTCTCTCTCTGTCTCTCTCTCTCTCTGTCTCTCTCTCTGTCTCTCTCTCTGTCTCTCTCTCTGTCTCTCTCTCTCTCTCTCTCAGCGGAGCAAGGCAGAGCCACAGAGCCCTGGCGCATGTTGATGAGCTCATCCCATTCCAGCAGCAGTGCTGCTGTTCTCTGCGTATAAACAGCCATCAGTACGCATCATCAGTATGCATCATCAGTAGTCCACAGCAGGCCTGCTCGGTCCCTCACCCACCCTCTCGCCCGTCTCCCATCTCCCACTCCTGCGGCGCCTTATAAGGCAGACCAGGACAGGCTCTCCTAATAAGGGCAGGACGTCGCGGGAAGCCGAACGCTGAGCGGCAAACGCTCGGCTCGCTTAGTTTAGTAAAGAGGAACATTCAGCATTCCATTCCCTTAGTGATGGATTGCCTCGCTGCAGTGCAGAGTTCTGAGGTAAAAAGCGCTTCAAAAGCAACAACAACAAAAAAGAAACAGACTAAAACACGCAACGCTCGCTGACAGGGTGTTGCGAAGTTTACATAAACGTTTTGAAATGGCCAACACCTTTCCAGGGCTGTCCCTCCCCTCCCCTCCCATCCTGCAGGGTAATGGAACAACTCAACGAAGTATGTGATGTGATGTGATGTCGCGTTGAGCATCTGCTGCCAGCTTCCCCTACTCTCCCTCGCTCTGCGCCCGACAGCCCATTTTTCCATCTGGCCTGTCACTTCCTCCTGTGGAACAACGCCGGTAGCCGCCAACACTGCGCCGGACCTGGCCCGGAAGCAACTCAAATCCGGTGTAAATGCGGTCGAACGCTGGGAGGACGGTGCTTACGGCTGTTCCATTCCGCCTATCAGTCCAACACACAAACACACAAACACACACACACAGCTGTGTGACCTCGTCGCGTTAAGGTTCAGTGTGCCTGGACGGAACGTTGTTAAATCGCCCCCCCTGCCCCACTGCTCCTCGGTGGCCATGGCCTTGCTTTTCATCGTGTGTCCCGGAGCACCATTTCCCTCTGTCTGCGCTCTGCCCTTATGAATGGCCTCAAAACAATGTGGCTCATAGACTGATATCAAAGATCCTTCATTGCTCCGCTTTAACCCTCGCTGCTGATATGCTTTGGCTTAGTGTGATATGCAACTACGGTGTGAACTTTGTGATATGGCAAAAAAGTCCTGTTCATGTTATCGAGAATCCTTCCGATATAGAGTAATGATTTTTATAGAATATATCACCCAGAACTATTCCAGCCTGAGCCTGGAAGGTGGAATCAGTGGAGCTCAAGAAATGTTTTAACTGAACTCTCCCAGCAGACTTGCTGAAGGTGGAT
Organism: Sardina pilchardus; assembly: GCF_963854185.1. Classification (NCBI taxonomy): domain Eukaryota; kingdom Metazoa; phylum Chordata; class Actinopteri; order Clupeiformes; family Clupeidae; genus Sardina; species Sardina pilchardus. The sequence goes on along the minus strand of NC_085002.1, from coordinate 27,921,398 downwards.
GACCTCTGGAGGATGTTTAACTGACAAGCTTTTTACAGCAGCAGTCCTATGGAGGGTGGAGGGTGTGAGGCCCAGGAGGAGGTGTGACTTCTACAACAATGAACAGCGCTGGGCTAGTTTAAACCGCACACATGCATGCAGAGTTCAGTGTGATCTTGAGGTAAAAATGGACTCACTGCACAGGAAGCAGGACTTGTGGAAGCTCTTCCCTTCACACTGCATTTCCTCAGCAAAGTAGACAGTCTTATGGCAGCAGCCACACGGGTTTCCCCCACCGAAAGGCATCCTGTTTGGGCACAGGGAACAACACACACACGCACACGCACACGCACACGCACACACACACACACACACACACACACACACACACACACACACACACACACACACACACACACACACACACACACACACACACACACACACACACACACACACACACACACACACACATCATCAGCATCATATCACTATACCATCTTCACATGGAGCACCACACAAACATAACAGGGAGTGACACGCACATTACTGGAAAACATCACACACAGTTCTGGGAGCACCAAAGTAAGTTTGCAGAAAAACAAGGCATTTGAACTGAGTTGGAGAGTTGTGAGAGTGGACCTCCAAATCTCCAGCGTATTTGCCTGCTGCTCAAATTAAACAATTAGAGGATTATGTAATGAGCATAAACAGGAAATGCTGGCCCTGACGTGTTTTATGGCGAAAACAGAGACAGGATTGTGTGCGATAATCACACACACTCTCTCAGCTGCCCTATCCATGACATTAGGATGAGATTCCATCCTAAGCTGATCCTACCCTTTACAGATGCTTATTTTTCTTTTATTATCATCATGGTTACAGTTGCTGTGGCAGCAACATTTAGCATTTCTATTGTCAGTTGAGGAGGGAGTCATCCTAGATGGAACCCTGTTGTCCAGCTTCTACTTGTCTCCAGCTCAACAGCGATTCTCAGAAAGCAAACGTACAACCAACCAACCAACCAATATAATCATTCCAATTTCAACATCAAACTCATAGCTATCACCAGAATAGCAGGCATCAGAAACTGGTCTCTAAATACTCCTACGAGTGTTTTAGAGAGTACAGTTAGTCATGGGTATACAATGATTCAACTCAGGAGTAAATTCAACTCTGCTGTAAAATAAAACAGCAGTGAACAAACCATTCAGAGTTTCACTAGTTTGATTAACAACTTTCTAAACAGTTTGTAATTACTCAACACTCAGTTGAATGAGACCAAATGGCCATACTAAAGTACACATATCAACTGTGAGTGAATTTGCCACTGCATATTCTAACTCTTACCTGCTCAGCTGGTCAAGCGTGTGTGTGTAGCGGTCAAGATGCAGGGCTGCTCTAGAGGCTCTCAGGAGATCCCGTCCCTTCGGTAGAGCCCTGAGCTTAATATGCCTGAGGGAGGAGTCACAGAGAGAGAGAGAGAGAGAGAGAGAGAGAGAGAGAGAGAGAGAGAGAGAGAGAGAAGGAGAGAGAGCGCCAGACAGGACGGGAGTACAGAGGTTAAGAGAGGACAGAGAGTAAGAGTGAGAAATTGAGAGGAGGGCTAGAGACAGACAGAGACACACACAAAGACAGAGAGAGCTAGAGACAGACAGACAGAGAGAGAGAGAGAGGATGAGAGAGTCAGTGAGGGTGTGGAGGAGAGACGAGGTTAGGAGAGGAGAGGAAAAGGGAAGGGAGGAGAGTGGAGGAGAGGAAAGGAAAGGAAAGGAGTGGCGAACAGAGGAGAGAGAAAAAAGAGTGGAAAGTATGGAGGGTTTGAAAGCAAACCTGGCAAAACAGATAGATGCTGTATACATTAGTCCAGATGTTACGTTTGGGCTGTGCTAGAAACTATATGATAATTACTCTTTCATATAAGCATATACTCTTTCATATACGTGCTCTCCTACACATAACACACATCATTGCAGCGTTGTTATGGCACTGCAACAGGACAGAGAGGCTAGATTCACGCAAGACCCAGACAGTGTACTAGCCTAGTGTCTCTGAGTCCGATTGAGACTATACGCAGCCTGCACGTCAGAAAGGATTATGGGCATACTTCTCAGACACAGGTGACCGACTACTTCTTACCACTGCTAATGCTATTGCAAACTTTACATTTACCTATGTGTATGGCCATATGCATGGTCGTCACATACTGTAGTACATTTAAAAACAACAGGAGTTGCACCCAAGTGCATGCATTTATATAGGTGTTTAGGGTACTCACATTGATACCCGCACCTACAGTATACTGTATATCCCATATTACCTGTTGTAACGTTTAAAGCCCTTCAGAAAGAGAGAGAGAGAGAGAGAGAGAGAGAGAGAGAGAATTGTCTGTCAGTTGGCCCGTGGTCAGAGGGAGGCTTCTGTTTGCTCTGCTTCCTTACAAGGTGTGTGCTGTGATCAGTGGCCCTTGCGTGTTTCCCTGGGTGATTCCTCCCCTTCTCTCTTCAGAGGCACACACACACACACACACACACAGGGCAGCCTACGCAGATAACACTCACCGTATGAAATACGAGCGCAGCACCCAGCTGGACCTGAACAGACCCTGGTCTGAGGCAGGCGGCAGCTCTTCTCACAGACAACAGAGATGATATTAAACTGCAACAAGCAGCGAGAAGGAGAATGATAATCATATGGAGTCATCCACCACCACTCCGACCCGTCCACCACTTTGTGGTCCAAAAATGTAGACGGCTCTGTGATTGAGCTTGCCCATATTCGGCCAGGGGAGGAGAGGTGAGGGGATCTCTGGCTCTCTTTAGAGATGAGACGCAACGGCACTGCCTGCTATACACACACCAGATACCATAGATAGATAGATAGATAGACAGATAGATAGATAGAGAGATAGATAGATACTTTATTGATCCCCAAGGGGAAATTCAAGGTCCCAGCAGCTTAAGACACCACACACAACAACATACACTACAATGTAAGCAGGATGACAAAAAGCAAATCAACAAATCACCATGACTAAAAAGAACAGTAAAATATACTAAAGATGAAGATGCACATGAATGTATTGAGGATTAGTATGTGATCCAGTATGAGGTGTGTGTCAAGGTGGTGGTGCAAATAAGTCCAACAGTGTAACAGTGCAAGGTTGGAGTAGCTGTACGAGTAGCTGATATCAAAATACTCCTGACGCTCACAAACAGATCAGATGGTATCTCAGAAGTAAAAGGTAATGGCCAAGCAGAGAAAGGAGTGAGTGAGTGAGTGAATGTGGTGATTTGGGATAAAATCATATTACTCCATCATCAAAACAGCTGATTCTATTACCAGATATTACAGATCCTGACATTGTAGCTAGCGACCTGTCGGCCGACCCGGCAAGGACTCTAACCCATGTGTAGTCCTTGAGCCAGTATGCCCACTTAAAATAGGCAAAGATGAGTTAACATTTGGGGTTGATCAGAGTATACCCTCTACAACTAACTAAACCACATTACAGTATGCCCACTACAGCTAACTAGACTACACTGTAACACTACTGATGTGAACTACAGTATTTACTAATCTTGGTGTTTAAAGTCATGAATAAAGAGAGGGAGGACATAGAAACATGATGTTCCATGAAGAGACAGTGTACTGGCTGACTCAGACTCTGAAACTGGCTCTGCTTGAGTGCTGTGCGCTTGTGTGTGTATGTTGGCTAACCATGACTAATAAACACGCTCCGCATGTTTGATATCTTCTGAAGTTTGAGATACAATCCCTCGCTCCTGGCATGCAGAGAAAGTTTCCAAAATTGAGTTTGTTCTGTAAACAGCTGCATCTTAATTGCCAACAACAGACAGCATCATATAGGCCTACAGAAGAGATAGCATCTTCAAGCATTCTACAGCATTTCTCTCCTTCATGGGTTACTTAGTAAAACTTGATGTGGCTTACCAGGAGGTCCTCTGACAGCCAGAGTGCATCACACATTTGATAATGGCATAGGCATATGAAGCAATTACACTGCAAATCCATTGAATTACATAATTTTATATTACACCTGTAATACACACTTGTCACCAGCAGATGGAAATGTAGGCTGTTCAAGTGCAGAGCCGTATTTGACACAATACAGTACGGCTCTCTTCAAGTGATTTAACGGATTTCATGGACGGCAGAACTCCTGCCAGAGGAGAGAACTTGAGTTATGGCTCTACTCACAGCAATTAATTTAGCAGAGGAGAGAAGTAATTACGGAGTAAGTAACTGTAACTGGGTGGTTGCGTGCGTTTTAGTGTGTGTGTGTGTGTGTGTGTGTGTGTGTGTGTGTGTGTGTGTGTGTGTGTGTATGTGAGAGAGAGAGATAGAGAGGAGTTATTCATCAGACATAGGCCTACGCTATTAGCCGTTTGTCGTTTCGTCAATTAGCACTCGGAAAAATGCTAATTGATCTTTAGTTAGCTGTTAATCCACTCAGTCAGCAACTTTTACGATTTCCTGTTCACATGTTGGAACGCTTCTGGTTCTGATGATGCGGTAGGCCTAGTGAATTTGATGTCATGTTGCGCAGACATGGTTCTGATGGTGTGGGTCTGTAGAACCCAGTCGCTGACTCTGAGAGGGAAATTGTCACGTTATCTTCTAGCCTACCCAGAAGGCCCAGTGAGCTCCGTCGTTCTGGACAATGATGGTTTGACGGCGAAGACGTTGAAGAGGATAATCTCAGGATAGTCCAACACAAAATTAAAGGGGTTGTTATTTTATGTCGTAATATTAACCTGTCAAGGCAACTCCTTGACTGTTGACTCTTAGAATTCCTATGCATGTGGGTGTCACTTTAAAACGTTCCCCAGTTACACATTCAACATGAAGTTCCTCTGAAAGAGATTGCATATCATATATTCAGTAGCCTACATGGGTTGGAAGGAGGTTGGGTGCGGCTCTCACCAGGAACAGAGCCCCCTCACCCCCACCCCACCTTTTCTTCTCATACTGTAGCTGAAGCTGTCATGTGGTGCACCGCTGTGCAGACATGAGCTGAAGCAAGTCACAGCGCCTGAAATATTAAGCTGCCACGCAAGTGCCGGAAGTTACTTTAAAACATTAAACAAGCCAAGAGATTTAATGCCACACATTTCACTCTCACACACACACACACACACACACACACACACACTCACTTTCACATACACAGTCTTTCCATTTTCTCCATTAGAGCAGGCCCTGCCCACTCCACTCTGACGGCAGTGTTTGAGTCCTGAGCTTCGGTCTGTGCGCTAGTCATTCTGGCCGCAGCCCATCCGCTGGAAGACGCACAGGGGCCGCTGGTCCGATCGAAGAGAAGACGTCCGGGAGGGCGAGGAGGGTGAAAGGAGATCTTCCATCCAGACAGGGAAGAAGCCGTGCCGCCCAGAGATGCAGAGATGGTCCCAAGGTACCAGCTCAGACTTCACGGCTCCACACACACACACACACACACTCTCTCTCTCTCTCTCTCTCTCTCTCTCTCTCTCTCTCTCTCTCTCTCTCTCTCTCTCTCACTCACACACACACACACATACATGTACACATTCACACACACACACACACACACACACACACACACACACACACACACACACACATACATACACATGCGTACACATACACACACACACACACACTGACACTCACTCTCTCTCTCTCTCTCACACACACACACACACACACACACAAATATACACACATACACATACAATACACACACATCCATGGCCCAAGTACAAGAGCATGCGCATAGACATATACACATGCTTTCTCACATAGACACGCACACAATCACGCTCTCACCGGCTACAAACGTGTAAGTATATGTGCTCGTTGGGGACTATATGGGGCTATATGGGGACCAGTGGATTATTGATTGTGATAACTAGAGGAATGCTCTCTTGTTTCTCCTGGTCTCATCTTCTGTTTTCTCCTTCTCCTTAGAGTTCTCCATGGATACGCACACAGTCGTCGACATGGTTCTGCCAGCCCTCTCCCTGGTGTCCGGGTCAGGACCAGCCTGAGTGTGTGTGTGGAGGATTAGGTGAGTCCGACTCAACTGTGGTATTCCCGGTATTCCCGGACCAGGATGAGAGTGTGTGTGTGTGTGTGTGTGTGTGTGTGCGCAGTGGATGGATGATGTGATGTGAGTCTCTTGGGTCTGTTGCGTCGGCTCTCTCTTCAGACATCTCCGGTAGCAACCCTCTGGTCAGGGTCCCACCCGGCTGGAGTTGGTCGCCCAGATTACCGTCCGTCCGACTCGGAACAGGTCTCTCTGCCAGATTAGGATTTAGGGCCAGATTGCCTCCAGGGTCTGTAGCTGGGTCTCATGCTGGGTTAAAAGGACTCACATGCTGGGTTAAAAGGACTCAGTCTCACACATGCAGCCAAAATGAAGACTGCCATTATGATAGATAGATAGATAGATATATAGATACTGTAGATACTTTATTGATCCCCAAGGGGGAATTCAAGATTATGTGACAATGCTAAGCGTTCACTTGGACACAGTTTGACAGCACATGGTCAGAAAAGTCATTTTAGAATACATTTGGAAAGGATTGATTTGACAATTTCATGTTTGTTTACTGAGAACCTACCTACTTGCTACAGGTTAGACCTCAAGAATATTTCTTGTTAGAGTGTATAGTTAGTTACTGTAGGGCTCATTTTACATGCCCTGCTTTGCTGGTGGAGTTCAGGTTTGTTTTTCCCCGGACTTCACCTGGTCACCTCCTGAGGACTGGGATGTTCAGCGGCCTGAATCTTTTATGCGGTGAGATTTGGCAGGACAGGGGGAGAGCTCCGTCTCCCGGTTTTAACTCCTGCTGTGTTTGTTTATTTGCTGTCAGGGGTGGAGCGCCACGCACGCTGCAGCTTCCTCATCAATAAATCAGGAGCTTCTCTTATGAAAGCGGCCTGGGGAGGAAAACTTGCGTAATCAGGATTACTTCTGCTCAAGATCAATGCTGTTGCATCCTGTACCTTTAACATATGCATCAGAAATTTGACTCTGCAATGTCCAGTCCTTATGGACTGTCGACGTTCTGAGAAGGTGCTTAGTCCAGTGGATGCATGTTTTAGGCTGAGGGAATTGATTAATGAACTGGCTTAAGTCACAGCTGTATGACACGACTATGGTTTTGGATAACAGTGAAGGTTTCTCCCCATGCTCCTCTTACTGTAATGCACCAATAGCAGTAGGCTATTAGCAAAGGTGGGATGCAGCAGCTGGGCTGCAGCTGGCGCAGTTGTGCAATGTGGCCACCAGAGGGCGCCTGCTCACCAAGGGAAAGTGTTGACTGCAGGCTTCAGTGGTTCAGGCAGGCAGGCAGGCAGGCTGGCAGGCACACCCCTTTCTGCTCTTCACCACACTGCCTGCCTGCCTGCTATTTCTGTCTGTGCCATCACTGCAGTCTCTCTGTCTCTCTCTTTTATGTCTCTCTCAGTGTCTCTCCATTACACACACGCACACACACACACATACACACACAGAGACACACACTGCAGCCAGCTAGTTCAATGGGTTCACATCATAATGCAATTTACAAGACTGCAGTCTTCATTGAGAGACTCTCTCTCTCTCTCTCTCTCCCTCTCTCTGTCTCTCTCTCTCTCCCTCTCTCTCTCTCTCTCCCTCTCTCTGTCTCTCTCTCTCTCTCTCCCCCTCTCTCTCTCTCTCCCTCCTGTCTGATGCATTCGTCTGCCCTCCTCTGCATCTCTGCCCCATTAGAGGATGACACTGGAGAAGGTCCACTCCTTGTGGGCCGGACCCGTGCCAGATTAGCTCAGGCTCACTTCCAGAACCGACTGCAGTCCTGGAAGGTTTACAGTGAAGTTCAGATGCTGCGATACTCTAACTCTCACTAATCATGATGTGAACATGATTTTGGCATAAACCAGCATGATTTGATGGACTTACTTATTGTTACATTATTGGATTGTTATTACATTTTAATGTAATCTTCTTTTCATGCCAACACACAACTCTGAACCCCCCCTCGGCTCTGCATCTTAACGTGATGGTAATTTTGGCTCTGGTGTGGCTCTTTAGTGTGTGTGTGTGTGTGTGTGTGTGTGTGTGTGTGTGTGTGTATGGCTC
>NC_085002.1:27898291-27905791 GCF_963854185.1 Sardina pilchardus | reverse complement strand
AGACCGCACTCCTACATCTACCCTCAACATTTGGTGGCAGCAGTTTTCCGGGTACCCAGTGTCGGAGCAACACTCAGCATGATGGCGGATCAAGCTGGAGGTACAGCACCCTCCAGAGGCGGTTCAGCAACGGGGACCAGGCCCAGGTCTGCACCATTGGCCAGGCCTCCTACTCCCCCTGTTGAGGACCGCACGGATCGGTTGGAGCGGCTCATGAAGTCGGTGGTCGAGGCTCAGCGACGTCAGCAGGACCAGCTTGAGACGGAATCGCTTCGTCAAGACCAACGCTGGAAAGCCATGGAGCACCAGTTTCATCAGTTGCAGAGGCTGGTGAGAGACGGGCCGACAGCGCCGCAGGCGACAGGACTCACCAGGCTCACTGGATTGCAGCCCACCAGCGCCCGCCCAACTTCTGCAGCGTCAGACCCTCTTCTCAGCTTGCCCTTGTTGGATATACAAACTCCGCTGATGCCCTCAAACCCGCAACCAGCACCCAGGTTGCAGAGCTCCCTGAACTCCACTGGTCTTGGCCTCACCACACCGCCGAACTTCCAACTGGGGTGGAGACCCCCGAGATTGGTTCCTTTTGACGAAGATGAGGACATAGAACACTATTTAACCACCTTTGAGAGGCTAGCAGCTGCTTCACATTGGCCTATGGACTCTTGGGCATTGTACCTTGTGCCCTTGTTGAAGGCCAAGGCCAGAGCTGCATACATAGCCATGACTTATGAAGACAGCCAAGATTATGGCAAATTGAAACAAGCTATCCTGGACAAGTTCAACATCAACGCCGAGACGTATCGCCAGCGCTTCCGTTCGAAGACCATCCTTGAGGGTGAGACATCTAAAGAACTTCAAGCCCGGCTGAAGGACTTGTTGGATAAGTGGCTTGTTCCGGAGACTCTAAACAAGGACCAGGTGTGTGACCAGATCGTGCTCGAACAATTCCTGGGCATGCTGAACCCAGAGCTACAGGTGTGGGTGAGAGAACGCACCCCACACTCCTCAGCACAAGCAGCGGAACTGGTGGAGACTTATGTGGTTGCCAGACCCTCCAGAAGAGGCTACCACATGGGTCCACAACAGGACTCCTGGAGAAGACCCCATCGTGAGCCAGAGAGGACATCAGTGCCTGGTAGGTCTGCGGGTGATGGTGCTCGTGTGTTTAGGGCATCTAGCAACCCCAATAGCCCCAGTGTTAGCTCCAGTGCTAATCCCACCTCAGCTGTAGCATCCAAAAGCCCTGTCTGTCATGGTTGTGGTCAACAAGGTCATATCAGGCCTAACTGTCCTGTTAAGAAAGTGTCTGACTCTAGAATGTGTTATCTCCCTGGCCCTAGCATGCACTTCCCTGTTGTGTCTGATGTCACTGTCCCAGTAAAGGTGAAAGGAAAGACTCTGCAGGCTTTGGTTGATTCTGGTAGTAGTCAGTCATTTATCCTCAAATCCTGTTTAAAGTCCGATTTCCAGCCGGTGGGAAAGGTCAGGGTTCGCTGCATTCATGGCGATGAGACTGAGCACCAAACATGTGAGGTCCTCATTGAGATTAATGGCCAGAGGTATTTGTTAACTGTTGGTGTTTTAGATACATGTCCTTACTCTGTAATTCTAGGCCAGGATGTTCCTGTTCTTACTGAACTTTTACAGAGTGTTAACACAGCTACAGCTTACGTCACAACTAGAGCTCAAGCTAAAGAGAAGCAGGACCAAGTATGGTCCAACTTGCCATTTGATCGTTGCCCTGGTGGCAAGATCAAAAAGTCTAAAGCAGAGAGGCGCAGAGCCAAAGTGAGAGGTACGCCAGTGCAGGACAGTCTTCACTCCCCACCTCTAGAGGGCAATGAAGTCTTGGTAGAAGACTTCGTAAAGTTCCAGCAGGATGATCCCACACTTAGCTCTTGTCTCTCTGCAGTAAAACCCCCAGATGAGGCTAGGGAAGCCATTGAAGAGGGTGACACGTGCTTTGTTTTTAATAATGAGAAGCTGTACAGAGTTTGTGCTGACTCAGAACAGCTAGTGGTTCCCAAACCCCTTAGAGCCAAAGTTCTGCATCTAGGACATAGCATCCCTTGGTCTGGCCATTTAGGCAAAGAAAAGACGGAGAGCAGAATTAAGCAGAGGTTTTACTGGCCAGGTTTCCAGAGAGACATAGCTGAGTTCTGCAAATCATGTCCAGAGTGCCAACTCACTGCTCGCTCTAAGAGAGGTTTGAAAGCGCCTCTTATCAGCCTTCCCATTATTGAGGTTCCGTTCAGTCGAATCGCCATGGATATAGTGGGGCCCCTAGAAAGAAGCAGGGCAGGTCACCGCTACATCTTGGTCATTTGTGACTATGCAACGCGTTACCCAGAAGCCTTTCCCCTCAGACACACCAAGGCTAGACAGATAGCCAATTGCTTGTTGCAGCTTTTCTCCCGTGTGGGGATCCCTAAAGAAGTGCTGACAGATCAGGGTACTAACTTTGTCAGTAAAACACTTAGGCAAGTGTACTCCCTGTTAGGGATCCGAGCTATCAAAACCACACCCTATCACCCGCAGACTGATGGCATGGTTGAACGGTTCAACCAGACCCTAAAATCAATGCTGCGGAAGTTTGTGTCGGAGTCTGGAGCTGACTGGGACCAGTGGCTCCCATACCTGCTGTTCTCTTACAGAGAAGTTCCACAAGCATCCACCGGGTTCTCCCCCTTCGAGCTCCTCTACGGACGGGAGGTGAGAGGCCCGCTTGACATCCTTCGTGAGAGCTGGGAGGGGGACGCTCCTCGCCAGCCTACCAACGTCGCGAGCTACGTCATCCGGATGCGGGACAAGCTGGACCACCTAAGCTCCATGGCCCACGAACAACAGGCCAAGGCTCAGACACAGCAGAAGACGTGGTATGACCGCAGCGCACGCAGCCGCACCTTCACGTCCGGACAGAAGGTACTGTTGTTGTTGCCGTCAACAGAGAGCAGCCTGCTGGCAAAGTGGCAAGGTCCGTTCGAGGTGCTTCGTCGTGTTGGTGAGGTCACCTACGAGATCGCCATGCCAGATAGCCGCCGCTCCAAGAAGACATTCCACATCAATCTGCTCAAAGAATGGATAGACCGACCATCGTCCGACATCAAAGACCAGCTGTGGGCGCGGACTGTGGAGGAGGAAGAGGAACCGTCGGAGCAGTACTTTCCTACTGCGGGCGGTGACTCAACCTACCCCTCCGTCACCCACCTTACACCTGAACATCAGGAAGACCTGCGAAGGATCATCCCCAGAGGCCTGTTCAGAGACCGACCAGGGCGGACTGACGTCATCACTCATGACATCCGACTGACGTCTCCGGGTCCCATCCGGCAGACTACCACCAGGGTTCCGGCGCGACTGATCCCCGCGCTGAAACAGGAGGTACAGGCGATGCTGGAGATGGGGGTGATTGAGCCGTCGCACAGCGAGTGGTGCAGTCCCGTGGTCCTTGTGCCTAAAAAGGACGGAGGACTACGCTTCTGCATTGACTTTTCCAAACTGAATGGTATTTCAGCATTTGACCCTTATCCCATGCCCCGTGTGGATGAGCTGGTGGAGCGTCTGGGGAAGGCTGAGTTCCTCAGCACCCTCGACTTGTGTAAGGGGTACTGGCAGGTACCGCTAGCCCCCCGAGCACAAGAGCTCACTGCCTTCAGAGCTCCTTCTGGCCTCTTTCACTTCCGGGTTATGCCTTTCGGACTTCATGGTGCCGCAGCCTCGTTCCAGCGTCTGATGGACCAGGTGTTGAGTGGCGCTGAGGACTACGCTGCTGCATACATTGACGATGTGGTGATTCACAGTTCCTCCTGGGAGGCGCATCTGGAACATCTGGGAGATGTCTTCCGGAGGATTCATCAGGCCGGGCTGGTGATCAACGCCAGCAAATGCCAGCTTGCCCGGTCCGAGGTGTGCTACCTTGGGTACATCCTGGGTGGTGGCACCATCCGCCCTCAAGTCAGCAAGGTGGACGCCGTCCGCAGCTGTCAGCCGCCCACAACCAAGAAAGGCGTGAGATCCTTCTTGGGGCTTGTCGGCTGGTACAGGCGCTTCATCCCTGACTTCTCCAGTCGAGCTGTTGCTTTGACTGACCTCACTCGTAAGGCCAGCCCTAACAAGGTGGTCTGGACGCCCGAGTGTGATGCTGCTTTCCGGGATTTGCAGGAGAGCATGTGCCATGAGCCTGTGCTGCAAAGCCCCGACTTCTCCTTGCCCTTCACAGTGCAGACGGACGCTTCAGGCCTTGGCCTAGGGGCTGTGTTGCTGCAAGGTGAGGGGGAGGACAAATTGCCCGTGCAGTACGTGAGTCGCAAGCTCTTCCCGAGAGAAACTCGCTACTCCACCATAGAGAAGGAGTGTCTCGCTATCAAGTGGGCATTAGACACTCTTAAGTACTATCTGGTGGGGAAGGAGTTTGTTTTAGAGACTGACCACAGGCCCTTGCAGTGGCTTCACCACATGCGGGATTTTAACTCGAGGATTACTCGCTGGCACCTGTCCTTGCAACCTTACAAATTTACTGTGAGGTACAGGGCTGGTAAGGACAATGTAATAGCGGACTTTCTCTCTCGTCACGACATGGACGCTCCTTCTTAAGGGGGGGGGTGTGTGACGGTTCGCATACCCACCGTCACGGTAGCGGTAGCTACCTTTGTTATACAAACAGTCCATGTATTTGTTACTTGTGTGTTCGTGTTTGTATGATGTGTCTATGTTTTCATTTCACCCTCATACTGTCTTAAATTCATTTGTTAACATTGTCATTCATCATACACCCCTGCCGTAATCCCATAGTTAGTCGACATTACCATCAAACACTACGGTGATTTATTACACGCTAGCAAACACTATCATTACAACGCTTCCTGTTTACAGCCATTAACCATCCACTTCACATATTCAGTTGAAATAATCACGCAACACAAATGTCTTTGTCTGTCCGTTTATTTAGCTCAATAGATACATGTGTTATCATAGCGTTTGCCTTACCGGAGTTTCGTCTTGTCTCGTCTTGTTTGTATAAGAGAATGTGTGCCGCGAGTGGTCTGTTTAAATTTACGGTGGAACTTCCGGGTCTACCTGAAGTGACCCGCTGTTTTCATATTTGTTATTTGTGCTGTTTTAGATATTTTGGCTATGCCAAAATAAGCACGGTATAAACTTGTAATGAATTATGGCATTTCTAGTATGTTAGAATGTTTATTTATAGTTGTATTAGCTTTTGCCTGTTTAAGCACCTGAGACCCCCCTGCCAGTCATTCTGAGTTGGTATGCACCAATTCAAACAGTAATTCTCAGGCCTATTTGTATGGTGTCTTGTCAGTCATTCGGGAGAGCAGACAGTGACAGGACCTATGTCCTATTGGCTCTTAGTGACTTTGTGACTTGTTAAGGTCAAGGCTTATTGCTAGCAACAAATTATTATTGCGTTATTATCCTTTTTGACTCTCATGTCAATTGTTTGTTTCATTTTTAAAAAGTATTTTCTTTTCCATCTTTTTTTTCTTTGTTTATTTGTTATTATTCGTATGCCAACATTTTGGCCTTAATTGGGGAACAAATAAAAACTCCCATCTTGCAATACCTCCTGTGTCCTCCTGAGTGTACCAACTTGGCTCCAGACCGCACTCCTACATCTACCCTCAACAGACAACCTCACACACACACACACACACACACACACACACACACACACAAACCCACACACACACACAAATATATGACCCTGCTGCATCTCCTATCCATTGGGTATTATTTATTTATTATATCTGCCACAAAAGGCCTTCAGAAGACTGTAATGAGTATGTGTATGTGTGTGTGTGTGTGTGCGCGCGTGTGTGCGCTTCTGTTAGTATTTGAGTCAGTGAAATCCTCTGAGCATGAGCCTGTGGTCGTCCTTGGTGGCCTGTGACTTTCCTCACTGAAGCAGAAGCTGTTGGCTGTGGTCATCTGTGTGTTTCTCTACGGGAGTGGTCAGTGTGGGGAATGCTGATACGAGTGCAGAAGACCAGAAGTACAGAAGTGCATTCATTGTGTTACTATGCAGCAGTCTGACTTATGATGATAAAAGTCTGTGGAGACATAGAGCACTCTCTCTCTCTCTCTCTGTCTCTCTCTCTCTCTCTCTCTCTCTCTCTCTCTCTCACACACACTCTCACACACACACACACACACACACACACACACTGACACACACACACACACACACACACACACACAACACAATTGACTTTTCAGTTGAGTCATTTGTGTCCCACTGTGTGTGTGTGGTGTATGTGTGTGTGTGAGTGTGTGAGTGTGTGTGTGTGTGTGTGTTTGAACTGCACGCAGCATGATGTGGATGTGGATTAGGCCATAGCTCAGCAGGGGGCTGGGATTTAATGATGTGTCGTGTGAGTGCTACGCTGATTCACTAGTGAAGGGACAAGCTTACACACACACACACACACACACACACACACACACACACACACACACACACACACACACTCAACAATCTCAGAAGAGGGCAGAAATAAGCTCAACAAGTGCTGCAGGGCTGTTTTCCATGCGGCCCATAATTCACTGGAAACTGAGAGCCAGAGTCTCCGTTGAGACGCGGGAGGGACTTGCAGTGTACATTTGGAGGTGCATATTTTCCGCGGATACAAAGAATGGAATTTTATATCACATGTGGAACGCCGCCACAGAACGGATCACCATGGGAGTGCAGGCAGAATGTGGTGAGGTCATCAGCCTGAGGGGGTAATGTGCTGGACGAGGAGATGAGGAGGGTTCCGCACCTCAGTGTGACTCAGTCTGCAGACAGTGATGCTCATGGAGACTTACAGCCCAGATAAGACTCCCTACCTCACTCTAATGTAGTCTGCTGGGAGACATACAGCCCTGATATCTTGTGTGTGTGTGTGTGTGTGTGTGTGTGTATGTACAGTATGTGTGTGTGTGTGTGTGTATGTACAGTATGTGTGTGTGTGTGTGTGTGCAGTATGTGTACGTACTGTATATGCGTATGTGTGTGTGTGTGTGTGTGTGTGTGTGTGTGTGTGTGTGTGTGTGTATGTGTATGTACAGTATGTGTGTGTGTGTGTGTGTGTGTGTGTGTGTGTGTGTGTGTGTGTGTGTGTGTACAGTATGTGTATGTATGTGTGTGTGTGTGTGTGTGTGTGTTTGTTTAGTTCGAGATGACCTCAAGACCTTGGCACAGCTAGACAGATGGCTTTGCTCCTTGGCGTGGGTGTGTGCCAGGTTAGGGCTCGATTGGTAAACACATTAGAAGCAGCCCCTGTGCCAGGTCAAGGTCACATCAGGGTGAAATATTTATCCAATTTCTGTTCAGTTTTATTTATAAGATGCCATAAAACTATGGATATGTTGCACAACACTTTACACTTTAGTCCAGTTTCAATTTGTGCCCCCAGAGAGGAAGCACTTCTACAATACATTACAATACTTTAATTTAATACTTACAAAAATTTGGCTGACCCAGCCAAAGCGACTTAC
>NC_085002.1:27890791-27893291 GCF_963854185.1 Sardina pilchardus | reverse complement strand
CCTCTCTTGTCTCAAGAGGAAAGCACTCATCATCAAATGACCAAAGGGTCAAAAGGGCAGTTGGTTGACCAGGTCTGGAGTGATCAAAGGCTGGGGTTGTGATTAAAGCAAATGATGAAATATTTCTACTACGCTCTCTCCTGAGGAGTACCAGTCCAACGCACACCACATCGTCATAGGACAAAGCAATAACTAATAACAATAGGACAATTCCTCCAATCTATCTATCTATTAATGCAAGGAACGTCTGTCTGTGTGTCACTCTGTCTGTCTGTGTGTCACTCTGTCTGTCTGTCTGTCTGTCTGTGTGTTCCACGCATAACTCTCAAACCACTCATCCAACTGACCTAAAATTTGACACATGTATTGCTAATGACATGCGTGAGTGCAGTGCAAAGTTTGGTCATGTTCGGACAAAAAATGACAAAGATATCGTTAAATTAAACAAAATACAACTCTGCCGCAATCCCACAATTCTACCGCTCTCTGCACTAGCCACTCCCCCTCACTCTCACTTACTCCAGCATAGAAACAAAAAAGCCCATTTCGCTGACAAACTCCGTGTTCATGGAAATTACGATGTCTCACGTAAACAACGGACCGTTTCAAGATTGTTCATGTTGGATAAACATGCTGAGTCCGACACACATGCACCCATGTTGGTAAGCAGGCTGTTAAAGTCACGTAACGTTGCATAGGCTACTCAACAACCGCTTTTGCCTTGCGCTTCATAGCACTGGCATGGCCATGGCGTAGACGGGCCATGCATGCGGTTAGCTTTAGGCTATCATTTCCCAACAACAGCAAAAACGCACGGGTATGTAATGTGTCTAATAGCCATTAGCTGCAACTCAAACGCCTTTCCCCTTCACTTTTTTATTACCTTGCAAAGAGTAAAAAGCTCAACAGCACGGGCCTGATTCTCATCACCAATCTAACATGATCTACCTGCATCAACGTCATTGGGCAACACGTTTCTTGGAAAACATTGTTTGCACGGGCACTGCACTAGTATCTTAAATATACAGTGCACTTTCTCCGGCATCTTGTTCCATGTTTGCAATATCTCATTGCAACACCATACACAATCCTGATGATAATAAGATTCTGAATCGTGAATAGTGTCAATTGTAGAGTTAGAATACGATTCTGAATCGCGGATAGTGTCAAATGTAGATTTAGAATAAGATTCTGAATCGTGAATAATCTCAAATGTGGATTTCAGTTGACATGCCTATTTTTAGATGATTCTAAAATGGTAAGCGTGAAAGAGATATGCCAATTCTCCTACGCAGAAGCCAGATGACTTGACTGATATCTGAAATATTTATGGCGGTATTTATAACGGTTTCCTTGACTGCTTGTGTAACAGCGTGAAGTGAGCGCTTGCGAGCCCTTGCTCTGATCCCAAGTCTGCTCAGGAGTTGAGCTGCAGCGCTGCTTCAGTCCTGGGCCGGCCCAGAGGAGGGCGTTTTGTTGGCGCTGGCGTTGATCGAGAGGAGGGCGCTTTGTTTGGCACTGGCGTTGATGCTCTAACTCTCCGAGTCGCTGCGTTTTCCGTGGCCTAGTTCCTCTTGCCCACGCACTCTCTCCCGCCCGCCCGCCCGCCCGCTGCACTCCACCTACACAGCGGCATCAGCGGCGCCTGCGAGCGCCAAGCCGTGCCAGCCCAGCCCAGCCTGTGCCCGCTCCGCGCTCCCCGCGCCCGCTCAGCGCTGCTCAGTGCCGTGTTGGGCGCAGCAGAACTCGGCTTGGCACAGAGTGTGTCGGTTACATAAGGAGCAGGAGTGCAGAGGTCCCCTGGGCTACTGAGGTGGGGGTTTGCGTAGACACACACACACACACACACACACACACGCATGTACACACACTGCACGCACATACACACGCACGCTCGCACACACACACACACACATGCACATGCACGCTATCACACACACACACGCTCACACACACACACACACACACACACACACACACCTACACACACACACACACTCACACACACCTATACACACACACACACACACACACACACACACACAGACACACATACACGGGGGGACTTTGCTGAGGGTTCTGCAGTGCTTGGAGCAGCTTTGTCTTCCTGCTGGGTCATTGGGTTACATGTATGTAGTTCCTCCGCTGCCTTCCGCCTCCCTGTTGCTCTCTCTGCAGGCTACTTAGAGCGCCTCCGCTGTACGGCACAGGGTGCTCTGTGTGTGTGTGTGTGTGTGTGTGTGTGTGTGTGTGTGTGTGTGTGTGTGTGTGTGTGTGTGTGTGTGTGCGTGCGTGTGTGTGTTTGTGCCTCTGTGTATGTCTGTGCATGGTGTGTATCTGTGTGTGTGTGTGTGTGAGAGAGAAAGAGAGAGAGAGAGAGAGTGAGTGAGACAAAGTGTGTGTGTTGGAGGGGATGAGTTTTGTGAAAATGAGCACTGACCTAGTTTTGCTGCAGCCGCCAGCCTGTCCGATTTGCCTCTGTGCGGTTCAGACTTGTTTG
>NC_085002.1:27848291-27865791 GCF_963854185.1 Sardina pilchardus | reverse complement strand
CTACCAGTTGAGGCAGCAGAGTTGTAAAAGTCCAAATTCAGAAAGTAAAAGTGGTAAAAGTGTATTGGAAAGTAAAAGTGTATTGGTTCTACCCTTGCAGATTACACGATTTCAGACCGTAGCTGACACATTTCCAGTGCTGTGTCCGAATATGAAAAGTAACGAAGGAACGAGTAATCTTGTAATGTGACACATCTTGTAATGCTTAACGCCCAGCGATGTTATTATCTACGATGTTCCACAACTCCACGACCAAAAGTTTAGCTGCTAGACTCTAGCATGTCAGAATTTTTTTGGGAATCTCTTACGACTCCTGTGTTGACACTGACTAGGGTGACCATACGTCCGGATTTCGGGAGGACAATCCGGTTTTCAAGCCCTTTGCCCAGACCTCTCTTGTGCGTCCTCATTTTTGCCCTTTTTTTTACCCGAAATGACGACAAAAGGGTAAAAATGAGGACGCATGAGAGTGGAAGACAAACCAATGTAATCTGCATAGGCCGTAACACATGTGATTTCACTAATTCACTGATCTACCTGGTTTATGAATTGGGATTATCAGAATCAGATGACTTAATTAATGATTGGATGAGGCGAATTGTGGCAGGACTTTTACTTTCTTAAGCTGGACTCTTACACTTCTCTGACTCTGAGGCTACAGTAAACACACATTCACAGGTCTCTGCAAAATAAGTAACGATTGCTCAGAGCTACAGTATGAACTACAGCTCAAGACGAAGCTTTCTGCATTCAGATGGAGCTGAAATGGAGTTCAGATGGAGCTCTACAGATTGTTCAGATGGAACAATTGGAGTCAGTTGTAGAGAATGATTTCCTTACTCAGACGGAACTTCAGACATCTGCACATGCAAGCACACTCAAACACACACACACACACACACACACACACAGGCCAAACTCCCCGCGGATAAGCAGACCCTGGGAGTTTGTACATCTGCGATATGTTGAACCAGTCAGGGTTACGGTCTGATCTATGCCTGTCATCCATCGTTTCTGAAAAGGGATTTTGGGGACGTACGCGGTCTCGCTGCGTCTCCGTTCCCAACCAGAGGGATGCTTTCACGTGGACACATCTGGGCTCCACTGGCAGCCCTGTGTGTGTGTGTGTGTGTGTGTGTGTGTGTGTGTGTGTGTGTGTGTGTGCAGCTGGTGTGCTGAGAGCTGGAGAGAGCTCGGACTCAGAATTGGTGCAGAAATCGGATTGGAAACGTTGCAATAGCGTCCAGATGCACGGGGAGGCTCTTTCATTCCTTCTCTCCCCAGGAGCTGGAGCAGAGCTTCTAATTCATTAGGCAGGCCCATGCTGAGATTTTGAGATCTTCAGCAGAACGTTATTAAAGGGCTACTCCGAATGTTCTCGCTTCGTTTGGGAACTCGTGGGGAAATGAGGCCACAGTATTTTTCAGTGCCTTTCTCTCTACTGTGAGATGCTCTGGTGGAACGTGACGTACTCACAGTCCTGACACCTTGCACTTGATGGGAGTACATGTATGTCCCTGGAATACTCCTGCTCATAACCTGCCTGGAGAACCGGTGTTAGAATGGGGGGTATTTGTTGTGCTGTATTAGAACAGGGGGTATTTGTTGTGTTGTATTAGAGCGAGGGGTATTTGTAGTGTTTATGCTTGTTCTGCTTACAACCAGAATGGCCCCATGGACTTAGTTCAAAGGAGGTTCATACTGTACTCAAACCTTGAACATGATGTTTCAGTAACTCACCCACACACACACAGCCCTCCCTCTCTCTCTCTCTCTTTCCCTCTCTCTCACACACAGATGCACACACACACACACACACACACACACACACATACACACACACACACACACACACACACACACACACACACACACACACACACATCCAACCCTGAGCAAGTTGTGGTTACTTTCTGGACACCTCAGTTATTTCTGTCAATGCTTCAGACATTTCAGCAGTTCACACATTTAATATGAACTAGAACTAAACGCACATATGGCATGGTGATATAAAAGAAATTGGATGTAATACAGCATTTATTATTTCTGGCTGCATGGGAGAATGAATTTGTGTCCATTATTCTTTCTGGCATTTGGGTGTTTTTTGAAGGAACTGCAGACCACAGGAAGTTCTGCTGTCTCTGTGAGAGATGTCATCGCCACAGGTTGGGGCGTAGCATCTAGGGACTCATCCCCCTCTTTCTCCATCTCTTTCATCCTTCCTTTTTCTCTTTTTTACATTTCTTCCTTTTTTGTCAGTCTCTCTTTCTCACATACATACACACACACACACACACACACACACACACACACACACACGCACACACACTTCACCTTACTCTGCCTCTCTCTCTCTCTCTTCATCTTTGTATTTCTTTAACAGAGACGTTGCACCCATCATCACAGAATTGTGCTTCAGCTCTGTTCAGCGACCACACAAAAAACGCACACACACACACACACACACACACACACACACACACACACACACACACACACACACACACACACACACACAACACACACTTACTTAACCTTACTCTGCCTTTCTCTCTTTCTCTCCCCGTCTTTGTATCTCTTTAACAGAGATGTTGCACCCATCATCACAGATTTGAGCTTCTGCACAAGACCTCTGCTCAGTGACCACACAAGACAGACACACACACACACACACACACACACACACACACACACACACACACAGACACTTCAGACACACAGGAACTCTGTTGAGCGACCACACAAGACAAATAGAGAAGCGTTGTTGTTGTCCAGTCCCAGCCATGCTCCTGTCAGATGACTCTCTCTCTCTCTCTGGCTGTGGGGCCTTTGCTCCAGATGTCCCAGGGCCCCTCCTGTCTGAGGCTGCCCAAGCGAGGAGCACTCTGCTGGGGAGCTGGAGCCGCTGTGAGTCCTGAACGGCTCCGTGGCTCCGGACAGACACGTGTTGTTAGTCATAGCGCATAGCGTGCTTCAGCATCCGGCTGCCCTTAGTCAGCAGTACTGCGCTCTACATGCTGAGGAGAAAGTGGGGCACGGACACACACACACACACACACACAGAAAGAGAGAGAGAGAGAGAGAGAGAGAGAGAGAGAGAGAGGGAGAGAGAAGAGAGAGAGAACACACACACACACGCCCGTACACACATACATAGAGAGAGAGCGGGAGAGAGAGAGAGAGAGAGAGTACACACACACACACAGACACACAGACACAGACACACACACACACACACACACACACACACACACACACACACACACACACACACACACACACACACACACACACAGACACACACACACACACAGAGAGAGAAAGAGAGAACTTGTGGGAACTGAAGCAGAGACCTGCATCCAACCGTGGGTGGAACACCTCAGGGAAAGGAGACACGCCACACGGTTACTGTGCTCAGATCAGACCGTGGGGCTGTTGGAAATAGCTGTAGCCTCGGTTACTGTTCCTAGATCAGGCCACTGGGCTGTTGGAAATAGTTGTAGCTACGGTTACTGTGCTCAGATCAGTACAGTGAACAAGAGGAATCGCTCACTCACTCTATCGGTGGAGGAACAGTCGACTTTTCCTAGTTTACTGTTCACTAATTAGTGAAATCTCCTCTCTGTCATGGCTTGTTGTGCAGTGAAGGAGAGCTTTTTAAGGATCCCCGGTACAACATGCAGCATGTTTAAAAAAAGCCACCAGCAATGTGTCACTTGTTCTATCTCACGTCATGTTGTGTAAGGCTAAACAAGCTTGGCTGTTGGGGAATCCCCTACTTATAAAACAAGGAATTTAACTCCTAACTCGTGTGTGTGAAATACTACAATGGAGAATATGCTGCACTTTCAGTTCAATTCCTCGAGGTGCTGAGAAACTACTGGTTTGGTTCAGATCTGTCTCAAATCAAAGGAGATGACTCATGAAGACAAGCTACGGAGTGGCTGTACTCAGATCAGTTTTGGACCAAAACCTGCTCAGGGAGATGGGTAAGTGATGTAAGGTTACGCTCTTGGGTTAAAGGTGCTATATAGAACCAACAATGGCAGCCCTAAATGGTTCTTTAAACCATTTTGAAGGACTCATCAAAGGAACCCCTACAGTAGATAGCAGAAGACCACTCTTAGAAAAAAGGTGCTATACAGAACCAAAAATGGTTCAATTGCATGCTTCATATAGCACCTCTAATGTGAGAACCATTTAGAAGGGCTCATTAAAGGCTCAACCCAAAGCCTGCATGGTTCTACACACCACCCCAAGAACCCTTTTTTGAACAAAAAAAAAAAGAACAGCACCTCAAATGGGCCTGATGTGCTGTGCTCAAGCTGCATGGCCACTGTATCCAGATCAGTTCTGTACTCAAGATAAGCGTGAGACATCACAGTACCACAACATGACCCATCTCTATTAGCTGACAAAGAGACATGCTGCACGGATCATGTGCTCAAATCAGTTTAGCATGACAGAGGAGAGATGCAGGGCTGCACTGTACCCAGATGTGTATGCTGATATGAAGACAGACTGATGTGCGACTGCTGTGTGTGTGTGTGTTTGTGTGTGTGTGTGTGTGTGTGTGTGTGTGCCACTACTGTACCCAGATCAGTGGAGTGGGGGAAATGCTGCAGGGTTGCTACGGTATCCTCCGCTTCCCTCTCCTTTCCTCCTCTCCTCTCCACCTCTCCTCTCCTCTCCTCTCCTCTCCTTTCCTCTCCTCCTCTCTGCTCTGCTTTGCGTCTGTGCTGCAGGTTGTGATGCAGGCCGTGTGGTTTCCATGGTGCAGGAGCCCTGCTGGGTCCTCCTGAGAGATACGTGCATGTGGCTGTGTGTGTGTGTGTGTGTGTGTGTGTGTGTGTGTGGAATATCATGAAAGATGCTGGAGTAAGGGATCGTCTACAAATGCCCATCCTGATTGTGAGTGTGCGTCCCCAGTCTTCCCCAGGAGAGGAGACTGGTGCACAAACAGATGGGCACGGTTATGTGGCAGATTTATTTTGACTGATTTCAGTGCTGTGTGTTCCCTGGGAGGTATTTTAGGGACACGTGCTCACACGGTCCCGTTTGGCTGACACACTTTAAAGCCCCGTGTGAGCTTAGCATCTGTGTCTGGACAGGGATAGACGATGATTGGCGACGGCAGAAAGACAGACAGACAGACAGAGAGACAGACAGACACGCACACACACACACCTGCCAAAAGGTCAATCCTACATCTTTAATCCACACACACCAATTTGGACAGTCTGCCAAAAAATTTAATGGATTGATAAAAAATGCTAGAAGATACAGATTGTGTTTTTTCATGTTTCACTTTTTCCAAATGAAGGAAAAACGTATTAGAAAATCTTTCTGTAACTCCCAATTTTTCCTGTGTGTGTGACGGAAATAGAATCACAAGACACGATTCCGATGACACACATTGTGTGTGTGTCCATGCGCTCTATGCCCTGTGCTCTACTGTAGCCATGGTAATGTCCACATAAGGGCATTGACCATTTTCAAAATGGACCTCTTGCTCAACGCCCAGAGAGCATGTAGGTCAACACGGTATTGATTTATTATAGCTTATAGATTTTCATCATGAGTCATGGGTCACTCCGCCCGCAGCCATGATCGCAGCTGACCGTGAGAACTGGACTCTGTGTGAGGCGGCGCTGCGCTGGTCAGGTCAGAAATGCGCGCCAGCTCATCGCTGCGTCCATCCGTGTCCACTGCTGGAGCTGGACTGGAGGAGATGGAGCTAATAAGGAGGATTTCAGGGCTTGTGTATGAAAACATGGGAGAGCGGGGGAGGGGTGGAACAAAGGGGAACACACACACACACACACACACACACACACACACACAGAGTGAGAGTGAGAGGAGGAGAGCGTGTGAAAATACACCACCCGGCTATGAACTGGTGGCATTCCAGTGTGTGCAGGCGGCTGGTAATTTTTCATCACCCCCTTACATTTCACACCCTCCACACAGCCTCTGTGTTAGCCCATTAAGCAGAGTGTGTGTGTGTGTGTGTGTGTGTGTGTGTGTGAGAGAGAGAGAGAGAGAGAGAGAGAGAGGGAGAGATAGAGAGAGAGAGAGAGGAGGGAGCGTGCGTGCGTGTGTGTGAGAGAGAGAGAAAGAGAGAGTGAGGTAGCGACATAATGACAGAGGTGGAGGCGGATGAGAAGAGAGAGTGAGAGAGAGGGAGAGAGAGAGAGAGGGAGGAGAGAAAGGGGGAGGGCTGTGCAGTGCTGTTCTGCTCTGTTCTGCTCTGTTCCGTGCGGAGCGCCGCGTCTGTGTCTGCTGTCAGTCGGCTGCTGTGAGCTTCAGCTGCAGCAGGCGGAACCGGAGAGCAGAGAATAGCGGACGGAGCGACAGAGAGAGAGAGAGAGAGAGAGAGAGAGCGGGAGAGAGAGAGAAGGAGGGAGAGAGAGAGAGTCTGGGCAGCACAGAAGCAGCTGCAGCAGCAGCAGCCGCCTGCCAGGAAGCGTACGGAAAGAGGAGGAGAAGAAGAGGAGGAGGAGAGGAGAAGAGAGGATTTGCGTTTGTGCGTTCTGCTTTTCTTCCTCGGCGCTCGGGAAGAGAGGGAAGAGAGGGAAGAGAGGGAAGAGTGAGACCGTGCCTGTGGATTGATTCCTTCTTTCTCCTCCGCTTTCTCGTCTGTGCCTCCTCCTCTCCTCTCTTTTGTCTCCTGTGTCTCTCTATCCCTCCATCCTCGCCTGTGCCCGTGCTGTGCCCGCTGGCTGACGCGTCTCTTCATGCCCCCGTGCAGGAGGGATGCTTGGGGGTAGCGTGAAAGGACGAGAGCCTGGCCAGAAACCCGAGGGCACTAGGACCTACACCGCGCCGGCCGAGGGCAGCAGGAGCTCTGCTGGCACGTCCAGCGACATGGCCGCCACCGCCGCGGCCGCCGCCAAGCGGGGCAAGCCCGGGGTGCCCGCCAGCGGGGTGCCCCGCGGCGAGCTGAAGGTGTACCGCGCGGGCAGCACCGACGGGCGCCTCCCCGTGTCCACCAACCTGCGCAAGCAGCGCTCGCTCACCAACCTGGCCGTGATGACCGACGCCGAGAAGAAGATGCAGCTGTACGAGCCCAAGTGGTGCGACGACATGGGCAAGCCTGGCGGCGTGGGCGTGGGCGTGGGCGTGGGGATGGGGTACCCGCGGGCGGGCAAGCCCAAAGCGACGGGTGCCGGAGGGTTAGGAGGAGGAGGAGGAGGAGCGGGCGGCGGGCAGCTCTCGCGGAACCTCTCCAAGTCGGAGCACTCGCTCTTCCAGGGCAAGCCCAAGCCCTTCAGCGCGCTGGCGGCGCCCACTGCGCCGGGCAAGGGCCAGAGCCGCATCCCGCGCGGGCCGTACGCCGAGGTCAAGCCGCTCAGCAAGGCCGCCGACGAGTCGGGCAAGTCCGACGACGACATCCTCTCCGCCAAGGCCAAGGCCGCCGGCGCCAAGAAGGGTGGCGCCGTCGCCCCCGGCGATGTAGAGGGCAAAGGTCAAGCGGAGGATGGTGGCAATAAGTCCTTCCTGAAGGTGGACCCCGAGCTGGTGGTCACCGTGTTGGGCGATTTGGAGCAGTTGCTCTTCAGCCAGATGCTGGGTGAGTAAACACACACACACACACACACACACACACACACACACACTGGCCTGGTTCTACTCCGAAAGGGACACTGGGACCTGGGTGGGCCTGCGTGCGCGTTGCTTGTGGATCGGAACTCCACCTGGCTAACCCTGCAGGGTGAAGATGAAGTGCCCCCACCCCTCCTCCTCCTCCTCCTCCTCCTCCTCCTCCTCCTCCTCCTGGCTGAAGGTTGGGCATCCACGCCCCCTTTGCCCACTCTGTGCGGTTGGCAGTGCCACCTGCTCTGCCCCCTGCTGTGAATCTGTGGGCTGTTGGCACACCATCCAGAGATGCCCAGCGCTGATTGATTTAAACAGCGACGCAAGCTTTTGGCTACTTCTAACTACCTGTGCATATGTGGGTGAATGTGTGTGTGTGTGTGTGTGTGTGTGTGTGTGTGCGTGCGTGTGGACACAGCAACAACACAGCACAAGAAACACATCCAGTCATAACAGTGTGTGTGTGTGTGTGTGTGTGTGTGTGTGTGTGTGAGTGTGTGTGTGTGCATGCACACTTATGTACATCTGTGTGTGTGTGTTTGTGTTTCCCACCGTTTCTTTGTGCCTATCCGTGTCCTTGAAGATCTCCACGGCTCTCTATTGTATATTGTGGGTACAGAGGGGGCACCAGCTCTCAGCAATGCCAGTACTCCTCCTGCTTGGCAGGAGAGGGAGATAAAGGGAGAGAGGGAGAGAGAGAGGGAAAGAGAGAGAGAGAGAGGGCTTTGTTGGTGATGCAGCTGCTGCATGGCACTCCTGCAACATGCTTCCTTTCCACCCTCAGTCTGCATCGCTGAGCATGTGTCTGTGTCTGTGTGTGTGTGTGTGTGTGTTTGTTTCTTTTTTATTGAGCACCACAGTACTGTGGCAGCTTGTGGCTGTGTTTGTGGCTGTGTGTGTATGTGTGTGTGTGTGTGTGTGTGTGTGTGTGTGTGTGTGTGTGTGTGTGTCTGCGTGTGATTGTGTGTTTGTTTCTTTTTTACGGAGCAGCAGATATCACAGTGCTTTGGTAGCTTGTGGCAGCGTGTGTGTGTGTGTGTGTGTGTGTGTGTTAAAGGGTGTCTGTAAGAAAGCCATTTCCATAGATTATGCCCTGCTGTAATGATAGCATGAGCACTACAGTCACCTCGCTCTATCTCCCTCTCTCTCTCCCTGTCTCTATCTCCCTCTCTATCTCTCTTTCTCTCATTCGCTCTCTCTCGTTGGCACACTGATCTCTTTTCTGGAGGCTGTGGCTGCTGCAGAGGTGGGATCCTGATTATCAGTCTTGTCTCTCCCGTGCCTTCAGCGCGCGCTCTCTCTCTCTCTCTCTCTCTCTCTCTCTCTCTCTCTCTCATTCTGTAGCTGTCAGCTGTTCTGCAGCCCCAGTCGTTTTGGAGGTGTTCTGCTTTCAGCCATTTTCTAGATGTCCTAGATCTCTCCTGTGCGTTCTCTAACGGTCTGTTCTTCTGGATTTCTAGTGCCGTGCGTTTCCCCCCATCGCTCCGCGCTCTCGCGTTTCTCTCCGTTCCCCACTGTCTCTCTCTCTCCCGCGCGAGAGGAGCGATCGGTTCTCGAGTGGGCACGCGGAACAATGGAGTCTGAAAATAGAGCGCAGCGGCACGCTGAAATCATTTTCACCTCGCTCACCGCCCGAGTGCTGCATTCAGCTCTCATCACCCCCATCCCTCCACCCCTCCACCCCTCCACCCCTCCACCCACGCCCATTCATGCACGGCCGATGACAGATGGTGCCCCCCCCCGCCCCTCCCTATTCAGGTAGAATAAGAAAAGTGAGATGAGTGCCCCCCCCCCCTTTTTTTTGTTCCCCCCACCGTTTAGCAGCGCTGCTATTCCTGTTGGTGTGCAGTGAGGTGTGTCTAAGGTCTTCATGTGTGGGGATACATGGACAAGAGGATTAGGCGACGTTTGGTTATGTTACTGTGTGTTTATGTGTGTGTGTACATATTTGTGCGTATGTGTACATCAGTGTGTGTGTGTCTGTGTGTGTGTGTGTGTGTGTGTGTGTGTGTGTGTACATATATGTGTACATCACTGTGCATGTGTGCGTGTGTGTGTGTGT
This sequence comes from Sardina pilchardus, assembly GCF_963854185.1. Classification (NCBI taxonomy): domain Eukaryota; kingdom Metazoa; phylum Chordata; class Actinopteri; order Clupeiformes; family Clupeidae; genus Sardina; species Sardina pilchardus. The sequence goes on along the minus strand of NC_085002.1, from coordinate 27,856,133 downwards.
GTGTGTGTTTGTACATATTTGTTTGCATGTGTACATGAGTGTACATGTGACTGTTTGTTTGTTTTTTACGGGGCGGCCGATAGCCCAGTGCTTTGTGTTGCCTGTGGGAGCAACACTGTCCAGGACGTTATAAGATATCGAGAGCTTATTGGATTTCCCATTGTGCAATTCCATTATCTGAGACAAGGAGCAAGGCAGACACCCCATTATCTCCCTGGCATGAGCAGGAGCCAGGAGCCAGCCGCCACGAGATTTATCCCAAACGCAAACAGGTCCGCATCCCGTAACTTCAACTGCTTTGAGGGACCAATCCCTCCTCGCAGAAGAGCCCGTAGTGTGTCATTATGCCTCAGCTGCAGTGGGCAACGCTGTAACAATGTACTGTAGAAAGCATGTGTTTATAGTCTTGCTCAAAGTGTGTTATTGAAATTGCAAACTGTGGGTAAAGCAGTCATTTGTGTTTGCAGCTGTGCAAACAGTATGCTATACAAATTAGAGAATGTTCAGAAAACGTGCCTTTGGTTTAGCACACTTGGTGAAATGCTATTTGGCTACAAGTGTCAGTGTGTCCAAGACAGCGCTGCTGCGGTGATCACTGTTGGTGTTTAGACATTGAGAAGAGACGTACTGTATGTGATCATAGCAACTCCTGAAGAGTCAAGTCCTAGTGGTCCTAGGAGAGAGAATCAGCTTCTGGACCATGAGGATGAAGAAATAGGACTCTGTGTGTGTGTGTGTGTGTGTGTGTGTGTGTGTGTGTGTGTGTGTGTGTGTTTGTCTGTGTGTGTGTCTCTGTGTGTCTGTGTGTGTGTGTGTCTCTGTGTGTGTGTGTGTGTGTGTGTGTGTGTGTGTGTGTGAGTGTCAGTGTCAGTGTCAGTGTCAGTGTCAGTGTCAGTGTGAGTGTGAGTGTGAGTGTGAGTGTGTGTGTGTGTGTGTGTGTGTGTGTGTGTGTGTGTGTGTGTGTGTGTGTGTGTGTGTGTGTGTGTGTGTGTGTGTGTGCATGCGTATGTGCTCATTTTGTACTTGCCCCCAGATAGGATCTGCTTGGGAGTGGTCAGCAACTGAGATCCAAGCTGGATGACGTGTGTGTGTGTGTGTGTGTGTATGTGTGTGTGTGTGTGTATTTGTGAGGGGACTTTTTGTCTCACGTGGAATGTGGCATTTGTGTGGAGATGGTAGTCCGAGGATGAGTGAGTGTGCGGGTTTCTGAGAAAGCAAAGTTTGTGTATGTTTGTGTTTATGTGGTTGTCTTGTATATGTATGCACTGAACAGTATTCTGTTGAAATGTTTGATCTAAATGTTTGTGTCTGTGTGTGTGTGTGTGTGTGTGTGTGTGTTCAGAGTCCATCTGGCTCCGAGGCCCTCTGCCTCTGTGGTCTAATGACATCAGGTCCTGGCCTGCACTCTGTCCAGCACTGCCATTTAAACTAGGCGTCTCCCCTCACTCCTGTGTGTGTGTGTGTGTGTTTGTGTGTCATTAGGTGTCTTCCCCTCAGTTTTCTATGTGTGTGTGTGTGTGTGTGTGTGTGTGTGTGTGTGTGCGTGTGTGTGTCTTACCCTCAGTTTTCTGTGTGTGTGTGTGTGTGTGTGTGTATGTGTGTGTGCGTGTCTTCCCCTCAGTTTTCTGTGTGTGTGTGTGTGTGTGTGTGTGTGTGTGTGTGTGTGTGTGTGTGTGTGTGTGTGTGTGTGTGTGTGTGTGTGTGTGTGTGTGTGTGTGTGTGTGTTGTGACATTAGGCGTCGCCTCCTCTCTGCACCGCTGGTCTGGCCAGCAGCATGGGCCTGGCCTGGCACTACTTCATCCCATCCTCCTGCTTTTTCCATCAGCAAAGAGCCTGTTCCTAGCGCCTGTTCGTAGTGCCTGTTCTCCTAGCGCCTGTTCCTAGCGCCTGTTCCTAGCGCCTGTTCCTAGAGCCTGTTCTTAGAGCCTGTTCCATCCTAGCGCCTTTTCCTAGAGCCTGTTCCTAGCTCCTGTTCCTAGCTCCTGTTCCTAGCGCCTGTCTCTAGTGCATGTCACTAGCGCCTGTTCCCAGCGCCTGTTACCAGCGCTCGTTCCTAGCGCCTTTTCCTAGCGCCTGTCTCAAGTGCATGTCACTAGCGCCTGTCTTTAGCGCCTGTTCCTAGCGCCTGTCTTTAGCGCTTTTTCCTAGCGCCTTTCTTTAGCGCTCGTTCCTAGCGCCTGTCTTTAGCGCTTGTTCCTAGTGCCTGTCTCCAGTGCCTGTTCCTAGTACCTATCCTAGCGCTTGTTTCTAGCACCAGTTCCTAGCGTCTGTCCCTAGCGTCTGTTCCTAAAACCTGTTCCTTCCTAGCGCCTGTTCCTTCCTAGCGCCCTGTCTCCAGAGCCTGTCTTTAGCGCCTATCTGTTAGCGTCTGTCTCCAGTGCCTATTCCTTCCTAGCGCCTTTTCCTTCCTAGCACTCTGTCTCCAGTGCCTGTCCCTGGCGCCTATGTCTAGCCCCAACCATGCTGCTCCTGTGTGTGTGTCTGAGGGCACGAGTGCTGATCGATGTGAGGAGATCCAGTAGCAGCTGAGCATGAATTACTCCCATTAGATATCCGCAATGTTTGACATTTAGGAAAACAGGAGGACTAGAAGCGTCCTCCTGCATTTGCATATAAATCAGATCAGTGTGAGTGTTTGAAGCCTCTCGGCTCTGGATGTGGTTACTGTGGCCAGTGGTGCTATGAAGCTGCATGTCAAACTGTTGGCTGATCTCACGGACTGCCAACAGCTGAGCCCAGCTCACTTGCAGAAAAATGCACTACACAAATAAATAATATCTAATTTCTGTTTTTGCATTATAATGCTTAGCACACATTTTATATTTGTGAAATATCGAGCCACTGTGTGTAGTGTGCTGTGTCAATTACTATTTGTTGTTGCGTGCGTTTCAGGTTGTGGTGTTTGTTCAGCAGAATGCTTACAGGCAACAAAAACATAATCTAAAAGCTTATAAAAAAAAGAGACACGACCTACTAAAATACATCTGAAATGCATCCTCCTGCAGTCATTTCTATTGAACTATTCGCTCCACAGGCCTGGGATGGTGAAGGTCATTCCTCTCAGAGAGATCTATTTCTGCAGGATGCCATGCCATGTTAGCAGGCTGCACGCTCCATGTTGTCTGTGCGGTGCTGTTTACGCTGATAAGACCACCGACTTTAATTGGTCCTCCCCATGTTGCATTTAGTCGCTAATTAGCATTGCTGATTGGCATAAGCTGACGATGTGTACAGAGAGAGAGAGAGAGAGAGAGAGAGTGTGTGTGTGTGTGTGTGTACATCTATGAAAGTTAGCTAAGAAGCTTATTTTCATTGGGAGAGAATGAGAAGAGAATGAAGAACATCAGACCAACTCAAAACAATAACAAAAATCATAATACAACACACTCTCTCTCACACACACTCTGTACACACACACATCATAAAATACTTTATATGTCAGATACCGTAACACTGAGGAATTGAGTGCAGTGTGTGTGTGTATCCTGACTCCTGAGTTGGCGGTGATACGACACCCTTGTCCCGGCGAATCAGACGTCCCGCAGCGCTGGGCGAGCGCTGGCGCTGGTTTTGGGCGTTGAAGTTGATCTGCATTGATTGGCTCCCGCAGCCCCAGATGGACGCTCTTCCTTTCCAGGTAGCAGGAAGCAGCGTGCCAGCACCACCCTTTGGGCCGCGCTTTTAAATAGATAGCGAAGGAGAGTCGACAGAGTTCCCCTTGCAATGGAGCTGCACAGTAGAATTCAGGTTTTACCAGAAAGACTCGGGGAGGCACGATGAAGGTTAACACATGTTTTAATCCATTAAAGGATTTACCGAAGATTTACCGAAGACATATAGGCTGGGTGAACCCTACCTGAACTTCCGGGGAATTTGAATTTCGCCCGGCAGCTCAGGCTGGATACCAGCAGATCTATTTCCGCTGTTTACAGACAGAATCTTTGGCTCCAATCAGAAACGGCCATACTCTAGTCCTGGCACGCTATTGGCCGCTGACACGGCGAAAACGAAACTTAAGCGACGCGAAGACTAATGTTCAATCTTAAAAGACTAGAAGACATAAGCAGCAATGAGAGTCTTTGGCATAGACCCCGTCCAGTCTCCGGTCCAGGTCACTGAGTGGGCGGACCCTTGCAGATCCTTTCAGAATGAGATGGCAGGGGTGGAGCTTACCGCCTGGACGACTGGACAAGGCCAGAGCGATAGAAAGAGAGAGTTGCGACACTCTTTGATGTTGCCGCCACACGATCAAAAGTTCCAAAAAGCCTGCACTGAATGGCTGAATTGCAGGAGGGTGGGATGTACTTCTGGATGCTGGAAGGTATAATGAATTAACTCATTGACTTACTGACCAAGAGATTGGCTGTAAATAGTTCCAAAAGTCCCATAACGAGGGAAATAGCCTGGAAAAAGCGCTGACATTTTTTCCTATGGAGGTCTATGGGAGTGTCGCCACTCTGTTTTATCTACCGCTCTGGATAAGGCCAAACCGGTGGTGGTTAGGGAGGGAGGGAGGGTGGGAACATCGGAAAAAAGCAGCACCTGAAAGCATCAGGCAGGTGTAAAGTCGTGTCATTTTAAAGACTGATTCATTACTTTGGCATCTGGTCCAAAGTAATTAATGAATGATGGATTGAGTCTTCCTGGCAGAACCTCCAGTATTGAGTCTTCCTGGCAGAACTTCCAGTATTGAGTCTTCCTGGCAGAACTTGACGCTTACGCTTCCATGGATCTGAACTGTTTTGAACCAGACTGAGCTGTATTCAAATTGTGTTGAATTCCAGTGAAATTAAATACAAGTTTAATCAGTTAATATTTTACTAAATATAATGCTTCAGTCCAGTCACAGAATGGCTTCTTCTTTATTAAAGGAGAATTCCGGTGTGATATTGACTTAAAGTGTGTTGAAATATGATACCGAGTGTGAGCGATTGTCTCAGAGCTGATCTCGACCTGTCAGCTGTTCTCCGAAACCCGGCGGTAGCTCAGCAATAGTAAACCAGGTTTTCAACGTTTGTGCCTCGGGCATCGGCTTATCCATGCAAATAAATCACTGTTTTACACGATTTATGAGGCTCAAAGTAGCTCCACACTTTATTGGTAGACTTCTGAGGGCCCTGACATTTAAAACGAGACATCGAGAACTTTGAAAAAGCACTGGTTGTTTGCTTACATGACTGTTTATTCAGGCAGTCACTTTCGAAAGTTTAGCGGTAGCAGCCATCTTGAATCTAGTCACGTGACTGATTCGTGACTGGTTCACGTAATCGCTATAGGCGCGTTCAAGTTGGCTGCGCAGCACAAAAACTGCGCAGCACAAGATGCACGTGGTTAAAAATCTGTCCACGATGGTCTAGATGGGCGTGTTTTCGACTCGGCAGTCGGTATCACATGGCCTCAACTTATCGCGGGAGCAAGGCGTGGCCAGGCGGCTGCTCCGCAAAAGAGCAGCCGGTCTGGAGGTACTGCGGAGAGCAGCGGAGCCTAGACCCTGCCTTCATGACGTCAGGTCTTAGCCCTAATTGGCTTTTACATCCCTGACGTGTGTGCAGGTGTTTAGATGCCTCCCCATATCCACAAGAGTCCGTGCGGGTCCGTGCCTCGTGATTCGTCACATGGTCAAGTCTAGCCAAGTCTACACTACGGGAAGTAGAGAGTGTACAACTTCATAGCAGCGTTTGCATCCCCGCCCCTGCTGCCACCGGCAGCTCTCGTTGCTGCAAAAGGTCATTTGGAGTTGAACTTGAACACGGCTTTTGTCTATGCGTGCACTAGTCATGAATCAGTCACGTGACTAAATTCAAGATGGCTGCGACCGGTAAACTTTCGAAAGTGACTGCCTGAATAAACAGTCATGTAAGTAAACAACCAGTGCTTTTTCAAAGTTCTCGATGTCTCGTTTTAAATGTCAGGGCCCTCAGAAGTCTACCAATAAAGTGAGTGTGGAGCTACTTTGAGCCTCATAAATCGTGTAAAACAGTGATTTATTTGCATGGATAAGCCGATGCCCGAGGCACAAACATTGAAAACCTGGTTTACTATTGCTGAGCTACCGCCGGGTTTCGGAGAACAGCTGACAGGTCGAGATCAGCTCTGAGACAATCGCTCACACTCGGTATCATATTTCAACACACTTTAAGTCAATATCACACCGGAATTCTCCTTTAAGAGTTCAATATGCCAAGTCCATGCAAAACCATCAGTGTTATGTAGATTAAAGGTTTTCTTTATTAATTAATGTGTTTTTTCATCATTTGAATAATAATGCAGTCTACTGGGAAGGTGTCTGCTGTGGGTTTAATTATTTCCATTAAGCTGATAACAGCTGCCAAACACACACACACACACACACACACACACACACACACACACACACACACACACACACACCATACACATCACACACACGCACACACACACACACACACACACACACACACACACACACACACACACACACACACACACACACACACAATAGGCAGGGAGATGGGAGGGGACCACCTGATGGAAACGACCCTCTCAATCTCCTGTGATGATAGCTGATCAGAGGGGAGCTCTGAAACAGCAATGCCCTGATTTTCTACAGGCCCTCAGGTGCAAACTGTAAATCAGGAATGAAACAAAACATGTTCAGGCTTGTATACTATATGAGCACACAAGGCACGCCGTTTTAAAAACACAATCAATACACATTTCAATAGTATTGCATTGGCAGGGAATGATGGGCTGACTTGCACCTGTGTGTGCCTGTCCTCAGTACAGCAGCACTGTTAAGCCTCTGGAGGAGCTCAAAGAGCCCAACGCAGATCCACTGGATGGAGACGTCAGCTCCCTGCGCTGTACTCTGCTTGCAGTCTTGGCTCTTTGAGAGAGCAGTGTGTGGGAATCCTGTCCGCCCATAAAGAGGAAGCTCTCATTAAAGTCAGCTGAGCGCTTTGCAACAAAGCCCAGTGTTTGTTCTGGAGGGACTAAATGCAGAACTGGATGAATGACACAAATTTGAATGCACTTTATGGCGAATGATGAAAAAGGAAAGAACTATTTCTCTCTCTCTCTCTCCGCATCTCATTTAGCGTAATATACAGTTGTCATGAAAGGAGAACATTGATGTCTTTAGACGGAGTCTATTTGTGGAGCTCGCTCTCTTTCTCTCTCTCTCTCTGTCTCTTTCTCCCTCCCTCCCTCTCTCTCTGTTGCCCTGTTTCCAGATCCTTCCATAATGGCCTTATATGCTGCATCTGTATGTGTATCTAGTCGTGGCGGTCAGCGTACTGTAGCATCCGCTTGTCCCCCGGACCGTCTCACTGCCCCCTGTCATCACGAGGTCACTCTGGAGGAAACACAGCTCCTGCTCTGTGCATACAGATGCCCGCGTGTGTGTGTGTGTGTGTGTGTGTGTGTGTGTGTGTGTGTGTGTGTGTGTGTGTGTGTGTGTGTGTGTGTGTGTGTGTGTGTGTGTGTCTGTGTGTGTGTGTGTGTGTGTGTGTGTGTGTGTCTGTGTGTGTGTGTGTGTACAGTGGAGCCGGACACAGCTCACCCAGTCACTATACTGTAGCTCACTCTGGAACAGATGGGGCTGGATGCACGCCAGATCTGAGCCCGTTTGTGGGCCTGAAACATACAGAGGTCAGTTGCTGACCAGAATAGACTGACCCACTTGGACGCAGCCACAAACTGATGCTGTCTGTATTAGGGTCATTATGATGCTAAATATATTGCCAAAGGAAACTAGCTAGCTAGCAAGACAAGCTAGCAAGTAATTCTTGGCTTTAAGGTAGTTTACTTACTTGCTTCTTGGTGTATAGATATATCAGGAGTGATGGATGTATAGATACAGT
>NC_085002.1:27835791-27843291 GCF_963854185.1 Sardina pilchardus | reverse complement strand
GATTAAAAAAACATGTCAGGGAGCATATGAGCCTCTGATTTATGCGTCTAGTATTCCTGCGGTAGGTTTTACGGCGGAGTCTAAGCACAGGCCAGAGACAGAGCCCTCCACTCCGCTCTCACAAAAGAGACGGGCTGACGTGATTTAGGGCCGGCTGAGTGGTCAGACTCATCGCTCGTCGTCCCCTCTGTCCCGCGCCGGACGGATTTAGGAGCGAGGATACTGAAGCTGTCCCTCTGCTTGAGCGACGTGTTTTACCTGATGTAATTGAATTAGGCCCCAGACATCCTTTTTGGCACCTTCTTAAGTGTCTTGATATAATTTTTGGCATCACTTGAAGGTTTCTCTCTCTCTTTGTGTCTCTCCCTTCCTCCCTCTCTCTCTCTCTCTCTCTCTCTCTCTCTATCTCTCCCTTTCCAGAACATTCCTGGGTGTCTATACAGTAGATAATGTCTGTGGTGAAATGCATATGGGCTGTCTCCCATTAACACTGACTCTTCTGCTTTTAGTGGCCTCGGGCCTCTGCTGCGTCTTAGTGTGTGTTTGTGCATGTCTGAGTGTGTGCATGTGTGTGTGTTGTGTCTGAGGGTGTGTATGTGTGCATGGTTGAGAGTCTCTGTCATGTCTAAGTACATTATGTGTGTATGTGTGTGGTTGAGAGTGTGTGTGTGTGAGAGAGAGTGAGTATTTGTGTGTGTGTGTGTGTGTGTGTGTGTGTGTGTGTGTGTGTGTTTGTGTGTGTTTGACTCAGACAGTATCTGCATATGTACAATATGTCTGTGTGTGTGTGTATGTGTGCTTGTGTGTGTGTGTGTGTGTGTGTGTGTGTGTGTGTGTGTGTGTGGCAGTAGACAGTAGATCATGAGTGATCAGGGCTAATTACAGTGACAGATTTACATGCATCAGAGGGCCCTGTGGGGGCCACATGTGTGATGTGCTGATGGCTGACGCAGCTCCAGACCTATGGGGGTGGAGGAGACTGGCGGGGTGGAGGAGACTATGGGGGTGGAGGAGACTGTGGGGGTGGAGGGTGACTATGGGGTCGGAGGTGACTGTGGGGTCGGAGGTGACTGTGGGGTCGGAGGTTAGTGTCAGGAAGGCGGAGGCAGTTACTGTAGCGCCAGGGTCAGTGTCAACGCCCATCCACTTTCTCTCAGGGGCGTTTTATGTTATAGTAAAGGGGCTGACAGACACACACACTTAAGGCTCTAGCACACTCCTCCGTCTGCGTCACGCGCACGCGGCACTGGACATTTGACGTGCGTCATTTTAGACGCATATAAGAGGCATACTCCAACGTCTGTGTCCTGAATGCGCGCCAGCCGATCAAGATTAGCGCCGGCGCACTACGAATTAACTGTGATACTCTAGGATGTGCGACCACTGAACTAAGGAAGAGCCAGGGAAAGAGTGTTCCACACAAAATACACAAAAGATGCAGCTGTTAGATGAGGAGAAGCACCACGAGTACTTTCTCATGTTTGCTGAAAAGTTTGATGAGTTGGTTCTTCACATCTCTCCATTTATCATCCACCAGAACAGGCACAGCACACCACGCGTAGGTTAGCATTCCAAGTTACAGCTAAACTAATGGGTTAGCTTATGGCTAATGTGTATGAGAAATCCCATAGAGATGCTAACGGTTAGCATAATCGATAAAAGTATATATTTAGAGCGAACTTCAGTCCATTTACACAACTTGGATTACATAGGAGGTCTTTGTTTACAACTGACAATTAAAATACTCAAAGACTAATCTTTTGTCATCATATAACAACGTTAGCGTGTAGGAAACGCCAGTTTAAGTGTTCTTCTGTCTCTGTTTGCTGCGTTTTAAGCGTTATTTCTGTACGTGCTCCACCTACTGGAGCGGCGTCTTTACAGCAGTTCCGTTTCACACATGCGCAGTCTACGCGTGAAAGAGACGCGCGGTCTTAAATTTTGGTCGACTCAAAGACGCGACGCATGCCGTAAAAATGACGCAATTCTCGTCACGCGCTCACCAGTGCCGCGTGCGCGTGACGCAGACGCGCGAGCATACTCGGGCCTTTACACACACACACACACACATGTATGCATGCACACACATACACACTGACTTGCGATGCCAAAATCTCATCTACACACCACAGACTCTGTCACACACAGGCACACCCTCTCTCATACAGATACACCCCACAGACAGACACACATACACACACACACGTTAATAGTCCACAGTGATGCATGTCCTCACTGCCTGCAGGCGACAGGAGACGGTGGTGGATGGGGTTGCCATGGTGAGGTAGCGTTTGACTCGGTGACGGTGAGGTGTGTGTGTGTGTGTGTGTGTGTGTGTGTGTGTGTGTGTGTGTGTGTGTGTGTGCCTGCCTGGCCCCAGAGCTGTCTGGCACCAGCTAAATACCTGGCTGCCATTTCTTACACTCCTGGATGCCTGGTGGTCAGACTCGGTCCGTGGCCTCATAACATGAAGACCCAGCATTTATGCGTGTGTGTGTGCGTGTGCGTGTGTGCGTGTGCGCGTGCGTGTGCGTGTGCGTGTGCGTGTGCGTGTGCGTGTGCGTGTCTGTGTGTGTGTGTGTGTGTGTGTGTGTGTGTGTGTGTGTGTGTGTGAGTGTGTGTGTGGGGGGCAGGACATCATGGGTGTCCTTTCTCTGTGGTCTCAGCAGGTTGAGCAACTGGTGTCTCTATGTCCCGATGCCACCCATCATGCCCGTGCTTTTGGGCTTGGCACACAGCTGCCAGCTTCTACTGTATGTATGTGCCATGTGGTCCTCTCTCCCCTCATTTGGTTCTATTTCTCTGACCCCGCTGGCTGACTCCTGGTGGCTCTGCCCAGTTTGTCTCAATTGGTTGTGTGTGTGTGTGTGTGTGTGTGTGTGTGTGTGTGTGTGTGTGTGTGTGTGTGTGTGTGTGTGTGTGTGTGTGTGTGTGTGTGTGTGTGTGTGTGTGTGTGTGTGTGTGTGTGTGTGTGTGTGTGTGTGTGTGTGTGTGTGTGTGTGTGTGTGTGTGTGTGTGTGACTGCCTGCCTGCCTCATACCACCCAAAACACCTGCCAAAAATCCACAGCAGTCCCTCCTGGACCTCTGCCTGGCGTTCTCTCATAATACCCAGCCTTTATGTCCTCCTCTTAACACCCAGGGCAACACACGCATGATGAGCACTCGTCACTCATCAACACTCATCTCCTTTAGTTCCACTTCCAATTATCTCACTAATTCACTTCAATTCAATTAATTCAATTAGATTTTTATTGGTCCCGCACCAATAACAAATTGCTGTGTAACGCCTCAATCCCCTAGAGCAGCGCTAGTCAAGTCAAATCCAGTGGGTTCTATTGTCATTTTAGCCACATACAGTACACTTTACTGTATATAGTGAGATAAAACAACGCTTCACCCTGGATTCAGTGGTGGTGCTGACAAAAAGACAGGGCATTACCGTCATTTCCCAACTATTAGCCGCGGCTTATACATTGATTTTGCAAAATTTCTTCAGCTATGAGGTTAATACACAGGGACAGTTAATATCGTATTAATGTGGTTTAGTTTCTTTTAACTTGCATAAAACACTGCCCTGTGGCTTATACACAGTGTGGCTAATACACAGGAAATGATTGTAGAGCAGCAGTGGTTAGGAGAGATCCTCCTCAGAAGAGCCCAGCTAGTAAAGGACAACCCATGTGCTTGGGTTGGTTGGGTCGAGATGAAGGGAGAAGGGTCATTCAGGTACACAGCTGCCAGCTTCCAGAGTGTGTGTCATGAAGTGCTTGTCTCTGCTTCCTATAACTCCTCATCTCCTTATTTGAGCCGGATGCTGTCTGATTCTTGGTCGTGTTTGTGTCGGTGATGATGATGTGTGTGTCTGCCCCGTTCCAGCGAACAACGGCACCATGTAAACACACACACACACACACACACACACACACACACACACACACAAACTTGCCATCTCTCACCGTCCATGAAGCCCCGAGGGTGGCATTTGCTTTGTACTCTGTGTGCTCCTCTCATAAAGTGTCGCATTTATCACTCCCCTCCTAACACACACACACACACACACACACACACACAGCTCTGAACACCAGAGGCCACACAGGCCTTGTGCTATGAGAGCTATGAATGTGTTTATAACAGGGTGGCCGGCAGCTTTAAAGAGCATCCATCAACCGCGTGTCATTTAAAGCAGGCCTTCTATCAGTGGGCTGTGAGTTAGGGCTGCGCAGGTGTGCAGGTGATGGGAATGTGATGTCACTTCCTGTGGTTTGTCTTTGTTGATGTCTCCTCTGTACATCAGAGCAAGGCAGCACAACAGGTCTCAGGGACCAAGAGACCGTCTAGATATTTCTCCTGCTGTCTGTATGTGGTTCAGTGAAGATATTGTGAAAAGTATTGGCGTGTGGAATCTTGGATGACGTGAAGGGGAAAATATGGCTGGATAGAGATTTGCGTTTAAGGTATAGACACTGTAAACGACAGACAAGGGAATCTTGAACCCTCTGGCCCCAATAGAACATCCTGCCTAAATCCAGAGGCTGAAGTGAAATGGAAAGTATCGGGTCAGTTCACTCTGCCAGAATGTGTCTCCACCCTGAGGTGAGCTGCTTTATCCAACAACAGCTGTGTCTCCATATGCAAACATCGGGGAAGAAAAATGGGCTTTAGTGCTATCTGATGAGTGTGGATCGACTCAACAACAAGAGAACTCCAAAGCCAGTGGCCCTCACGTCAGCATATAAACAAGACCTTTTGTCTAATGGATGCTTGGCTTCTGAAGTGGTTTATCTGTGCCTTTTAAGAGGTTTAGTTTGTTGGGTCAATAACAGTGAATGGAATGGAAGGAATCCTGGCTCCATGTGCTCAGACATTCACAGCAGTTGGATCTGGATTGAACCTGTCCTGGTCTGCTGTACTGTTCTGCACTGTTCCACACTGTTCTACACTGTTCTGCACTGTTCTACACTGTTCCCCACTGTTCCATACTGTCGCACACTGTTCTATACTGTTCCGTGCTGTTCTACATACTGTAGTTCCACACTGTTCCACACTGTTCTGCTCTGTTCTGTGCTGTTCCGCACAGTTCTGCACTGTTCCGGGTTGTGTGTGTATGGTCATGGTCAGACTGTTCCGTAGTTCCGTAGTGGGTAACCGGCTCGCTTTCTCCCTCTGCAGACCCAGAGTCCCAGAGGAAGCGGACCGTTCAGAACGTTCTGGACCTCAGGCAGAACCTGGAGGACACCATGTCCAGTCTGAGGGGCACCCAGCTCAGCCACAGGTGAGTGGAACCGGAGTACTCGGTACTAATGCACTACAGTATATCCATCACTTATGGTATACAACCCCTGGCAAAAAATATGGAATCACCAGTCTTGGAGGATGGTAATCCAGTTGTTTAATTTTTTAGAAAAAAGCCAGATCACAGACATGACACAAAACTAAGTTCATTTGAAATGGCAACTTTCTGGCTTTAGGAAACATTAAAGGAAATCAAGAAAAAAAATAATTAATCAGTAACAGTTGCTTGTTTTAGACCAGCCAGAGGGGAAGAAAATATGGAATCACTCAATTCCAAGGAAAAAAATATGGAATCATGAAAAGCAAATTGACAAAAGAACACTTCAACGCACCACTAGTACTTTGTTGCACCACCTCTGGCTTTTATAACAGCTTACAGTCTCTGAGGCATGGACTTAATGAGTGACAATCAGATCTGGCTCCAACTTTCTCTGATTCCAGTTGCCAGATCAGTTTTGCAGGTTGAAGCCTTGGGATGCACCATTTTCTTTAATTCTACTACAGATTTTCAATTGGATTGAGATCCAGACTATTTGCAGGCCATGACATTGACCTTATGTGTCTTTCTTCAAGGAATTCAACAGTTTTTGCTCTATGACAAGATGCATTATCATCTTGAAAAATGATGTAATCATCCCCAAACATCCTTTCAATTGATTGGATAAGAGAAGTGTCCAAAATGTCAGTATAAACTTTATATAATAAATAATAATATAAGCATTATTGAAGATGTAACGATCGCCATCTACCCAATGCCTTTACCTGACATGCAGCCCCATATCATCAATGACCTTGTTTTCTTCAGGCAGTTGTCTTCATTAATCTCATTGAAATGGCACCAAACAAAAGTTCCAGCATCATCACCTTGCCCATTGCAGAAACGCGATTCATCACTGAATATGACTTTCATCTAGTTATATCCACATTCCAATGAGATTTATGAAGACAAATGCCTGAAGAAAACATGCACATTTCCTCAGTCGTTGATGATATGGGGCTGCATGTCAGGTAAAGGCATTGGGGAGACGGCGATCGTTACATCTTCGATAATGCTCAATCCAATTGAAAATCTGTAGTAGAATTTGAAGAAAATGGTGCATCCCAAGGCTCAAACCTGCAAAACTGATCTGGCAACTGGAATCAGAGAAAGTTGGAGCCAGATCGATGAAGAGTACTGATTGTCACTCATTAAGTCCATGCCTCAGAGACTGTAAGCTGTTATAAAAGCCAGAGGTGGTGCAACAAAGTACTAGTGGTGCGTTGAAGTGTTCTTTTGTCAATTTGTTTTTCATGATTCCATATTTTTTTCCTTGGAATTGAGTGATTCCATATTTTTTTCCCCTCTGGCTGGTCTAAAACAAGCAACTGTTACTGATTAATTATTTTTTTTCTTGATTTCCTTTAATGTTTCCTAAAGCCAGAAAGTTGCCATTTCAAATGAACTTAGTTTTGTGTCATGTCTGTGATCTGGCTTTTTTCTAAAAAATTAAACAACTGGATTAACATCCTCCAAGACTGGTGATTCCATATTTTTTGCCAGGGGTTGTACACAGAACACACCGGTGTACTCGGTACTATATGCTGTACACGATGGAACCGGAGTACTCGGTACTAATGCACTATATCCATCACTTACGGTATACGTACGTAGAACACAGATATACATAATATATAAGTGGAACCGGTGCTCGGTACTATTCACTATGTAGAATTTTTATGGTATACACAGACCACTCCTCAGGTAATCACAAGCAAACAGACTTTATGTAGATAGGTGTGTGTGTGTGCTCTACACTTTACTTTTGCAACAAACACAAATGCACACACACACACACACACACACACACACTTGTTCTGAATCAATGTACTAGTATGCCCATGCAGGCATATAAAAAGCAAGAGCTCACAGACAAGACAGATACACACACATATGCATACACACAGTCACAAACACACATTCAGATGTGTGTACTGGTATGCAAATAAAATGAGTGCACAAACCCAGCCAGACACACTCACACACACACACACACACACACACACACACACACACACACACACACATAAACACAAACACAAACACTCTCAATATATCAATACTGCAGCCCCCTGCTGTGAATGAGTGTGTGCTGGGAAGGCTGCCCATTCAGCTGTCTGAGCACCTGGCCTCCAGTTTTACAGCAACAACATTTCTGCTTTATGGCGC
>NC_085002.1:27813291-27825791 GCF_963854185.1 Sardina pilchardus | reverse complement strand
CTCCCTCCCTCATTCAAGTCATTAAACACTCCCCATTATTTCCCTTTTCCCTTATATCACTGTCTCTCTCTTTCATCTGTCCCATTCATCTGTCTCTCCTCTCCTTCTCCTGCTCTGTCTCTCTCTCTCTTTCATCTGCCCCATTCATCTGTCTCTCCTCTCCTTCTCCATCTGCTCTGTCTCTCTCGGTCTCTTGACACCACTTGGTGAAGTCACCACTGAAGAAAAAAGAAAAAACTGAAGCAATTATATTTGGTAAAAAGGAGGAAAGGATTAAGGTTGCCACTCTCCTTGAAACAAAAGGATTGAAAGCAAAGGATACTGTTAAAAATCTCGGTGTATTAATCGACAGTGATCTAAATTTCAACAGTCACATGAAAATGATAACTAAATCAGCTTTTTATCACCTCAAAAATATTGCCAAACTGAGAGGGCTAATGTCAAAACATGACTTAGAAAAACTCATTCATGCATTTATCTCTAGCAGGGTTGATTACTGCAATGGGCTTTTCACAGGCCTTCCTAAAAAGACTATCAAACAGCTTCAGATGATTCAAAATGCAGCAGCTAGGGTTCTCACAAAAACAAAAAGAACTGAGCACATTACTCCAATTCTTAAATCTCTGCACTGGCTTCCAGTATGTCACAGAGTTGACTTTAAAACACTACTAATTGTTTATAAATCAGTAAATGGAGCAGGACCTAAATACCTATCAGACATGTTTCAGCAGTACACACCTTCTCGTCCTCTGAGGTCTCAGGAGAAAAACCTCTTAGTAAAGCCTGCTGTTAGAACTAAACATGGCGAAGCAGCTTTTAGCTGCTATGCGGCTCAGCTTTGGAACCAACTTTCTGATGACATTAAAAAGGCCCCAACTGCAGCCTGTTTTAAATCTAGACTTAAGACCAAATTGTTCTCAGATGCTTTCTGCTAACTGTCTCTTAATTACTCCATCTGGAGTCTTTTATGTTAATTATTCCTTATTGATTTGATCTTGATTTATGCTTTGTTTTTATTTTCTATTATGATCTTTTTATTATTATTATTATTATTATTATTATTATTACTATTACTCTTTGCCCATCTATGCTTTTATCTGCTATAATTACTGTTTGGTTTTTGTTTATGTAAAGCACATTGAATGACCTCTGTGTATGAAATGTGCTATATAAATAAACTTGACTTGACTTGACTTGACACTGACAGCAGCTTCAACGCAGAACACGAATCACAGAACACAGAACGCGGAACACGGATCTGTCTCTTGAACACGGATCCCAGATTCATCCTCTCTTACCCAGTTTTCTTCTCATCCTCCTCTTCCTCTTCCTCTCCCTCCCTCCTCCTCCCTTTCCTCTCCTTCTCTTCCCTTTTCCCTCATTCTTCTTCCTCCTCCTTTCCCTTCTTCTCATTTGTCTTCCTCCTGCTCTCCCTCTGCCCTCCCTCTCCTCTCCCTCTCTCCTCATTCTTATTCTTCCTCCTCCTCTCCCTCTCTCCTCATTCTTCTTCATTCTTCCTTCTCATCCTCATTCCTCCTCCTCGTCTCCCTGTGTGCTCCCCCAGTGCAGTGAGATCATGGAGGGCAGCAGTGTGTGTGTGTGTGTGTGTGTGTGTGTGTGTGTGTGTGTGTGTGTGTGTGTGTGCAGGGTGGAGCTAGAATCCAGGCCAGCTCTCCAGTGGAGAAGGAGCTGCGCTATCTGCGCTCAGCACACTGGAGGGATTTGGACAAGTTCACACTGCAGCATGGCATGGGACAGTGACACACACAGGGATGACACACACACACACACACATGTGAACACACACACACACACACATACACACACACACACACAGAAAGATGGTCACACACACAGAGACACGTGCACTCAAAAGGCAGAGATAATACATGCCTCTCACGCACTCACATGCATGCACGCGCACACACACATACACACACACACACACACACACACAAAGAGAGGGAGAGTGAGTGAATCTCTGTGAAGTAAGAGGAGGTCAGTGAGGAGAGGCCAGAAGTCTTGAGGTCTCTAGAGCAGCTGAATGAAACTGAGCGGTGACGGGGCTGATACTGAATACCAAACGGAGAACCATGTTTACATATCTGTGCAGTTACAGCTCTCCCATGGCGCTGGGAGTGGGCCGAGAGAAGGAGGAGTCGCAGCCTCGACTCCAGACCAGCGGAGGCTGCGAGCGCTCCTAAATCACGCAGTGGACAAGGCTCAGGATTAGCGATTAGCCAGGAGAGCCAGAGCCAGCTGGAGATGCTCCAGTCGTGTGTCACGTCCAGCTAACACCCAAGTAACACCCCCCAGCCCTCCCCTCAGCCTCATAAACAGGCTCCCTCTGGCCACCCCGGCCCAGATGAAGTGTCCCTTCATCCAGTGCCAGCCCATGCTGGAGAGAAGCGGCCCATTAAACAAAATGTTGTCATTCTTCTATAAGAATTCTGCGCGCTAACAATATGCTATTGTTACACATTTGGTAGAATGCCTTGATTCCGAATTAAATTCTGAAGCAGAACTTTGTCCCATAAAGTTGTGTGTGCTGCTAGTCTCTGATAAAAGCATACATTGTGTTGTATTGTGTAAACATTAACACAAACAATTATATTGTACATGTTATACTCCTTCATACATTATGGGTCAGTTTTATCTTAGTTTTGCAAACACAAATTTAGCTTAGTTCTAGACTGAAAGCTAATTTCCAGTGGGTCTCATATAGTCTATGATGACTAGGCTTAAAATACATGGGAAACTGGGTCAATACATTTCTTAATAGTATTAACACATGCATGACTTCAATGTTGGGTTATGCCAGCTTGATTTGGGCATCACCTAAATACAGTTTATTTCTGTAATGGCAGCATATGGACTGATTGGGGCATCACCTAAATACAGTTTATTTCTGTAATGGCAGCATATGGACAGCATTGGCAGAGGGACGTGTTGAACAAATAATAAGGTCATCAGGTTGGTCACCACGGTAGCCACCTGTCCTGTGAGGTTGCCATGGTAGCTATCACTGGTTAGCAGAGAAGACACACACACACACACACACACACACACTCACAGTTTGTTGAGCTCCATCCTCAGCTCCTGTTTTTTGATCCAGCCTGGCTCTTTGATCTCTCCCTGAGATGCCAGCGCCTCTCTCTCTCTCTTTCTCTGCTTCCCCAAGAAGGCCATCAAGCCAGGGAAACCAGCCTGAATTATTAAACAGCCTTGCATAAGCGTCGCAGAAATGCTGCGCTTTTCTTCTGGGAGAGAGGGAAGAGGAGGAAGTGGAACCCGTGTAGAATATTACAGACCTATTTGTATGATATAAAACACTGCAGCTGCACCATACCGTCTCTGCGGGGCTAAAGTTTGAGTCCTGCTCTGCTGATTCTACTGCCCCCGCCCCTGCTCGCTGGCGCACGTTTAGCCCCAGGGGTCCCGGTTTCCCAGGAAGTGTTGCCAGGGCGACCATTAGCACTTGTGAGGTGCGTGCGGCGTGCCGTCTGCTCTGAGGTCAGATGAAACAGCCCGTCATCCCCGAGACTCTGGCTCAGCGCACCGCAATGCGCCTCCCTGGCCCAGTCTGCAGCAGAGCCTCCGATACTAGAGCTACAGACCACAGTGAGGACCTATAGGGACCGCATAGCTACAGACCACAGACCACAGACCACAGTGAGGACATATAGTATAGGGACCGCATAGCTACAGACTACAGACTACAGACCACAGACCACAGTGAGGACATATAGGAACCGCATAGCTACAGACTACAGACCACAGTGAGGACATACTGTATAGGGACCATATAGCAGCAAAGCTACAGACCACAGTGAGGACATATAGTGGCCATAGGGACTGTGTCCAGCGGCCCAAGATTGCTTATTGTTTACGTATAGCAGTAATGTTTGGGGTTAAATTGAACTAAGATTGTAATAGTGAACGGTAATAGTGTGGTGATGATCATTTTAAGATAATGGTGTGTGCAGTGTACTTTATAGTTTATGTTCTGTATTTAAACTGCACATTATCGCTGAGACGGAGATGAGTGGTGTGCTGATGATGGCAAGACATGGGGACTCTTCTCCATCACTCTCAAGCACTCCCTGATGAACACTTTTGTCCCTGGCCAGCTGACTGTGATAGCCATCACACACACACGCACGCACGCACGCACACACACACACACGCACGCAGCACGCACGCACGCACACACACACAGCCAGCTGACTGTGATAGCCATCACACACGCACGCACGCACACACGCACGCACGCACGCAGCACGCACGCACGCACGCACACACACACACACACACACACACAGCCAGCTGACTGTGATAGCCATCACACACGCACGCACACACGCACGCACGCACGCACACACACACAGCCAGCTGACTTTGATAGTCATGACACACACACGCACACACAGCCAGCTGACTGTGATAGTCATCACACATCCACTCCACCCCCCCCCCACACACACACACACACACACATACACTACGCACACACAGCCAGTTGTCTGTGATAGCCCCCAGCTTCGCTTCAGGAAGAAGTAATGTATTATCCATGAGCATCACACCTACCAAGTTCATCCCCATAGCTAACGCTCAACACACCAAAGGGGGAAAAAAAAGCACTAGCGCTAAGCTGGTCGAAAACTATTATCCTGCACCATTTGTGTGTGTGTGTGTGTGTGTGTGTGTGTGTGTGTGTGTGTGTGTGTGTGTGTGTGTGTGTGTGAAAGAGAGAGAGACAGAGAGATGGATAAAGAGAGAGAGAGAGAGAAAGAAACACCTCTCAAGAATCTCATTCGTAACCATGGTAACCCGGCACAGAGAGCGATTGGATGAGGAGGTGAATTCTCCGCTCCCAGTCTCCCGTCTCTCCTCCTCAATCAATCTGCCGCGTTATTGAGGACGTGGGACACAGCTCTGGTCCGGAGGAAATCACCTGCAGAGGGAGGGCCATGTCTGAGCCTTCAGATAGAAGATCAAATCAGACCTGGAAGACAAATAACCTGAACACGAATGCTTTCATCACAAACAACAAAACATTGCAGTTCATTACATTAGTAATATTACATTACATTACATTTTGCAGACACTTTTTTTTTCATCCAAAGTGATTTACGTTAGCTATATTACACAGGATTACATTATTACATTGTCCCTGGAGCAACTTGGGGGTTAAGTGCCTTGCTCAAGGGCACAACGGTGGAAGCCGAATTGAACCAAATTGTCTTAGATTCAAGATTCAAGATTCATAAATAATATGAAGGACAGACATCATCAAGTTCAATCGACTTTGGTAGATGTTCAAAGAAAAAAAGGTATCCAAGACACTTGGACTTGTTTGTAAATGAATAATATATGCAGACCTTGGTCTGGGAGACTTGTACAGCATTTGTCAAAAGCTAACCAAATGTGGACGTGTGAGCTTCTGGTTACTTCCCTAATCCACAATCCAGACACAGGAAAAAGAAAAGAAATGGACTAAGGGCTCTCAAACGATGTGGACTGACTGGACTGAAGGCCGACTGCACAAACGAATGATTTATATTGCTAATGCAGCTAGCGTAGCGTAGACTGCACAAACGAATGATTTATATTGCTAATGCAGCTAGCGTGGTGTAGACTGCTGAGGCCGGCATCTCCAAAGGGGGGTCAGGGGTCAGTTGAGAAGAGGGGGGAAATGAAGCCTCCATGTTGGAGGAATAGTGCCTGACGATCCATCGATCCATCGCTCGCTGACTCGCTCGCTCGCTCGCTCGCTCGGCCGCTCGGTCTCTTGCCTGCTGCCCCCGAGCACACAATCGAGTGTGGCAGCGGATGCTGATCCTCACACACACAAACACACACAGACACACACACACACACACACAATCGAGTGTGGTGGCGGATGCTAATCCTCTGTGTCAGGGGACCTCACCTTTGACCTCTCTCTACCTGCGCCGAAGCAGCGAACGCCACACACAGCCAGCCTGTGTGTGTGTGTGAACATTTACCTGATGTCTGCATTCATCTGGTCGTTTATAGATATTTAAAGGTGCCGTCAGCGATTTCGCAAGACTTAGAGTTTGTTTAGTTTATGTTTTGGTCATGCGGAGATGATTTCTGGTATTGCCCTCTTAATCTAATAACGGTTGTACCAGCCGATCCATGGGAGCCCTGTGTGTGTGTGTGTGCGTGTGTGTGTGTGTGTGTGTGAACTGTTGTGGTCTGGGCCTCGTCTGGTCGAGATACGCAACACCTCCAACTCCGTCTGAACTCCTGTACAGCACGCTCGGCATCAAGTGGACTATCTGGACTTTTCCACTCAGGCTTTAGTTTCAGCTCTCAGCTCTGCGATCGGCTTCCAAATGAAGCTTCATTATGTTGTCCTGCACCAAACACGCTGGCGAGAGCGCACGGAGACCCTCTCATTATCTCTGAGTGCTTAGTCCCTCTGCTGCAGCAGAATGGAAACTCTAATACAGGCCTCTGTGTTGGGGAAGATGCTGGGATATGTGTTGGTGTGGACATGCCAGTGTGTGTGTGTGTGTGTGTGTGTGTGTGTGTGAGTGAGAGAGAGAGACTATGGACGTGTTTGTAAGGGTTTGTATGTGTGCCTACAGTAGATTGTGTGTGTGTAGTGTTGTGTGCCTATGGTAAGCGCGTTGATGTGTGTGTGTGTGTGTGTGTGTGTGTGTGTGTGGATGAGTGAGAGAGAGACTACGGCCGTGTTTTTAAGGGTTTGTATGTATGCCTACAGTAGATTGTGTGTGTGTAGAGGTGTGCATGTGTGTCTATGATAAGTGCGTTGATGTGTGTGTGTGTGTGTGTGTGTTAGTGTTAGTTTTCTTCTCATTGCTGACACATTTGAGTGTGATATTCCTCACAGTGGGGTTCTTGTGCATGTGAAACGGACACGGCCGTGTGTGCCGTGCGTGATGGTGATTTTCCGACCTCGCGCTACAGAGATAATGACTCAGGTCTTAGCGGTGTGTGTGTGTGAGTGTGTGTGTGTGTGTGTGTGTGTGTGTGTGTGCACAGGGCAGACAGGATGCATCACACCATCAATTATGGTTGTGTATGTAGGAAAGAGTGAGGATCACCATACACACGATCTGGTGACGCGGTAGGTTGTGTGTGTGTGTGTGTGTGTGTGTGTGTGTGTGTGTGTGTGCACTGTAGGTGTTCTAGTGGTGTGTGTGTGTGTGTATGTTCTGGTGGTGTGTGTGTGTGTGTGTGTGTGTGTGTGTGTGTGGGACCCTGTGAGAAACTGCTGTCTGTCCAGTACAGCCGCTGAGGGAGGATGTGTGCTTCGTGCATTTGGCTTTGTGATTTATAGTGCTGATGGTTTAATGACTTAAACAGGACACACATAAACACAAACTTGAGGACTTGTATACACACAAAAACACATGCATACTCATGCACACATACACACACATCTCTCTCTCTCTCACACACACACACACACACACACACACACACACAAACACACACACAAGGATACACACAAAAACATATGCACATACACACACACGCACACATACACACACACACACACACAAGCACTTGAATATACTGTACACACATACACACACACACACACACACACACACACACACACACACACACACACACACAAGCACACTTGCATATACACACAAATACACTAGACCCATATGCGCAGTAAGACATACACTGAGACAGTCATTGAGGCCCACCCAAGCTGGTGTGTGTTTTAGCCCTGAAGGAGCCATGCAGGTCCAGCAGCAGTCAACACACACACACACACACACACACACACACACACATACAAAACTCTCCGACACACTCATACAAACAAACTCTCACACACTTTCTCCAACTACTCAACCACCCACCCACACACACAGACACACACACACTTGCACAGAGAGAGAAATCTTGAGTGGCTGTGTGTACAGTATGTGTTTTTTGTCTGTGTATGTGACTGTGCGTGCTTTCTGTGTGTGTGAGAATGTGAGTGAGTATGTGAGTGTGTGGGATGGGGTGATGATAAGAGGCTGCAGTGGTTTGTTTAAATCTCCTGCCTCAGCTTGGAAAAGTGTGTGTGTGTGTGTGTGTGTGTGTGTGTGTATGCGCGCCCTCATGTGTGTGGATATTAGGGGTGAACATATGTATGGGATTGGATATGTCTGGGAGGATTCCTGCATATCTGAATCTCTCACACATACACACACATAGTGAGAGAGCGAGAGAGAGAGTGTGTGTGTGTGTGTGTGTGTGTGTGTGTGTAGTGTGAGTATAGGGACTTGTGCAAGCACCGAGCCTTTGAGTATGCGGCACATGGATTCGTGTGTGTTGCTATGGCAACCCCTCTCCTCGTCTCCTCTCCTCTCTCTCCTCGTCTCTGCTGTGACCCACTGATGTGCTGTGTTGTGTGTCAGTGTGTTAATGTGTGTGTGCGCAGCTGTGTGTGTATGAATGACAAATGTATTTTAATGCAGGCATATTTGTGTGTGTGTGTGTGTGTATGAATGAGAAATGAGTTTCAATGCAGGCATCTGGGTAATGTGTGTGTGTGTGTGCGTGTGTGTGTGTGTGTGTGTGTGTGTGTGTGTGCATGTGTGTGTGTGCTCAGTTACTATAATGATTGCAGACTCTTTGAAGAGCTCCATGCAAGGGATGGGGGGATTAGAATGAAGGATGTTCTGAGCATGCTCAGTAATGCACCTCTGGAGTGGGTGTGTCTCATCAGCCTCGCTTTGCTTCAGTTGTTGATATGCAGGCACGCACACACACACACACACACACACACACACACACACACACACACACACACACACACACACATACTAATTTTAGCAGCATTCTCATTCCTCTTTGTGTGTACAAGCATCACCTCAGCCAGTATTAACACTACAGCGAGAACGGTGTTCAACTATATGGTGAGGTGTAGTGCACTTACCATGTAGATGTTCCTAATGCCTTTTAGCTCATTCATGGAGACAGAAATAGGATGCATAGAAATAGGATGCATAGAAGTACAGTAGGATGCATAGAAATAGGATGCATCGAAATAGGATGCATAGAAGTAGGATGCATAGAAATAGGATGCATAGAAATAGGATGCATAGAGACGTACAGTAGGATGCATAGAAGTAGGATGCATATAAATAGGATGCATATAAATAGGATGCATAGAAGTACAGTAGGATGCCTAAAAATAGGATGCATCGAAATAGGATGCATAGAAATAGAATGCATGGAGGTAGGATGCATAGAAGTAAGATGCATAGAAGTAGGACGATGGATTGAAATGAAATGAGCTTTGGTCCGGGTCTGTTTGTTTGACGAGGGGCTTACAACAGCACGGAAAAGGAGCACAGGACTCCTGTGTTCTTTAGTGTGTGTGTGTGAGTGTGTGTGTTGAAGGTGATGCTGGTGTGTGTGTGTGAGAGAGAGAAATGGGTTTCTCGTCTGAAAGGGCAAACACTGTGTGTCAGTCGTTGGTGGTGCTGATTCCAGACATATCATTCCCATGGCAACCACCTGCTTTTTAATGAGGCGTCACATGGTACGGTAGCTGGGGCAGCCTGTGGGACTGTGTGTGTGTGTGTGTTCATGTCTCTGTGTGAACGTGCAGGACTGTGTGTGTGTGTGTGTGTGTGTGTGTGTGTGTGTGTGTGTGTGTGTGTGACTGGCCCAGACTGGCCCATACACCATTCCAGATATACACATCACTTCAGGATGATTTGATGTGTTG
The DNA here is from genome assembly GCF_963854185.1 of Sardina pilchardus. NCBI lineage: Eukaryota > Metazoa > Chordata > Actinopteri > Clupeiformes > Clupeidae > Sardina > Sardina pilchardus. Next base: position 27,816,052 of record NC_085002.1, on the reverse strand, counting down.
TTGAGCTTAAAACTTTTTTTCCAAACGATTGTACTGTTCCTTGTACCCTAGTGGATGCATCTTACTAGGGCTAACCTCTGTGTGTGTGTGCGTGTGTGTGTGTGTGTGTGTGTGTGTGTGTGTGTGTGTGTCTGTGTCTGTGTCTGTGTATGTTTTTGTATGTGTGTGTGTGGTACAGTATGTGTGTGTTTATGTTTGTGTGTGTGGCATGTGTGTGTGTGTGTGTGTGTGTGTGTGTGTGTGTGTGGTATGTGTGTGTGTGCCCACATGCCTTTTCTCCATCAGGCGGCCGCATGCCTGCCTCACCTCTCCTCTCGCCTCTTTCATGTGCTGTCCCTGGAGTACTGGCTCCTCTTCCTGTGGGTGTGATGGAGGCACTTCATTAGAGCAGCTGTGCACACACACACACACACACACACACACACACACACACACACGGAGACACACACACACACACACACACACAGTCAGGCACACATGCACACGGAGACACACACATGCACACACATGGAGGCACGCACGCACACACACACACGTGCACGGAAACATATATACACACACACACATATGCACACGGAAACACACACACACACACACACACACACGGAAACACACACACACGCACACATGTGCACGGAAACATATACACACACGTACACATGCACACAGAAACACACAGAAACACCCACACATAGACATACTGTACACATGGAAACATGCACGCACACACACACGCGTGCAGACATACACACGGAAACATACACACACACACACATACCCACGGAAAAACACATGCAAACACACACACACACACACACACACACACACACACACACACACACACACACACACTAACACACCACACACTATCATTCCTCAGTGGCCTACTGAATCCCTTCAAAGGCCTGTGACCCTCACACTGCTGGACTGGGCCATCAGTCAGCAGGGAACTCTCACTCTCTCTCTCTCTATCTCTCTTTATCTCTCTCTCTCTCTCTCTCTCATCTCACTCTCTCTCTCTATCTCTCTTTCTCTCTCCCTCTCATCGCTCTCTCTCTCTCTATCTCTCTTTCTCTCTCCCTCTCATCGCTCTCTCTCTCTCTCTATCTCTCTTTCTCTCTCTCAGGGTCAACAGTGTACAGGATGCACACAAGGGATAGAGAGAAGGAGGAGAGGGAGAGAAAGGGAACATGTTCTGAAAGAAAGGGATAGAGAGAGAAAACAAGGAATAAGAGAAAGAGGGAGGAAGAGATATGGGGGAGAGATAGAGGGAGAGGAAGACAGACAGACAGAGTGAGAGAGAGAAAGAAGAGACACAGGAAACGGCTGCGTTCTCTGGAGACACAGGCCTCTGACCACGGTGCTGTCAGCTGTGACTTGAACTCTTCACTCAGGCCACAAACATCTGGGAGACACCAGCAGTTTAAATCCCCCAAACACACACACACACACACACACACACACACACACACACACCATCCTCCCTTAGTCCCCCAGCTCTAGCCCCCTGACTCCTGTGGCCTGAGACACGTGTGTGTGTGTGTGTGTGTGTGTGTGTGTGTGTGTGTGTCTGTCAGCACACACACAGGGACGCTCAGACTGGACAGAATCATGGTCAGATCCACTGCAGGTCCAGCACAGATCCACTGTAGGCCAGCCCGGTCCACTATTGGCCAGCCCAGTCCACTGTAGGTCAGCCCAGTCCACTGTAGGTCAGCCCGGTCCACTATAAGCCAGCCCAGTCCATTATCATAGGCCAGCCCGGTCCGCTGAAGGCCAGCCCGGTCCACTGTAGGCCAGCCCAGTCCATTATCATAGGCCAGCCCAGTCCACTATAGGCCAGCCCAGTCCACTATAGGCCAGCCCGGTCCACTGTAGGTCAGGCAGAGGCGGCCATCTCGGTTTCAGAAAGTGAAAGTCCTGCCAAGTATTTGATCCAATCATTTAGTAAACCAGCTCATCCTAATTAGCAGCCAGGTAGATGATCAGATAATTAGTGATATCACCTATCACCTATCACCTATTAGCGCACAGGTAGAAATGATATAAGGCAGCACGGATGTCCACCTCTTTGGTCAGGGACAGGTCTACGCCGGATCCTGGCGAGATCTTCTCCAGATCCCGAGTCAGAGGTGATGCAGATAGCTGGGTCCAGCCTTGTACAGTTCGCTTCCCCAGCCAGTCCCACCAAGGTGCTGAGCTTCGGCTGGATCCAAAGCAGATTCATTCCATATCTGGGGAAAAATCCATTCCAAATCTGGGGCAGAACCATTCCAGAACCGTTTCGGAACCATTTTTTAGACACGGACTATAGATTCCTTCTGTCTCTACTGTGTGTCTGCATCTGTGCCAAATTGAGGCCAGATTTCTCCCACCGGGCATCTCTCTGTGTTTCTTTGTTAGAGCGGAGATTGGGTCATCCCAGAGGAGAAGAGAGGAAAGGAGAGGAGAGTGTGTGTGTGTGTGTGTGTGTGTGTGTGTGTGTGTGAGTAGAGTGGGGTTGTGTGTGTGTGTGTGTGTGTGTATGCGGAGTGTGTGTGTGTGTGTGAGTAGAGTGGGGTTGTGTGTGTGTGTGTGTGTGTGTGTGTGTGTGTATGCGGATTGTATGTGTGTGTGAGTAGAGTGGGGTTGTGTGTGTGTGTGTTTGTATGAGAGAGAGAGAGAGCCTGTGTGTGTATATGTGTGAGTAGAGTGAGGTTGTGTGTTTCTGCTCTGAGCACAGCCATACTCCCTCAGTGTGTGTGTGTGTGTGTGTGTGTGT